>NW_010392290.1:0-24688 GCF_000710305.1 Buceros rhinoceros silvestris | reverse complement strand
AAAAAAAAGTCATTTACGGCTAGGTACATAGTTTGCTGAAACCTACAGCCAAATTTTGACTGCCATCAAGCAGTAAGAACAGGATTTGTAGAAGTTAGCATTGCAACTAAATGTATGGGATCGTGGTGGTGAAGAGAACGTAGCACCAGCCATGTCGTAGCATGGCCATTCCCACATTTGCTTGCTATAGCCTGGAAATATATAAAAAAATGATTAAAAAAAATTAAAAATGCTAAACATAAGTATAATATTATCCTCGGGACACTTTACAACTTCTGTGTTCTGATTTCACTCCCTGGTGTTCATCTCTACAAAAAAGCAAATCAACTGATTGTCAAGTTTTACAAATCTCTCCAACAAGCAGCTGTCCTACTTACCATAGCACTGGTAACAGTCACATCTTGATATTTCACAATGCAAAAAATCCAGCTATGATGTATTGGCAGTGATGAACTACTGAGGAACAGCTACTAGAAAACAGACAGTCTTGGCTCTTTAATGAAGGACTCTTGCATCAACAAAGCAAGAACTTACACAGACTGAAAAAAACACCTTACAATAGTGTTTGCATGTAAAAAAGGTTTTGCAGTGTGCCCAAGGACATATAATTATTTGCACAAAGGCTAATGGCAAATTCTTAGAGAGACCCTCCAAAATGGTTATTCAACAGCATGTGCTATTGAAGTGAATGTGGTATAACAAAGGACCTGAATGCTAACAATACGGCCAAGAATGCCTCTAAACAGATCAAAAGTGACAATGAGACTCAGAGCAAGGGTGAAAGAGTCAGAGGCTCAGATGGTATTTTCATTAATCCTTCCATGAAGGGTCAAAGGATCAGACCAGGACAGATTCACTCTACAGATAAAAGTAGAGTTACACAGACGGTTCACCAGGAGCCTTTAGTTTCCTTGACTTTGGGAAGATGCTCCATAAGCGATTGGGGTAGGACAGCTTCTATGTCATGAAAAGGGTTTACACATCTTTGCATGGCATTCACTAGCTTTAAATAAGATACTGTTCATCTGCTACCAACTGGAAAACAGAAAAAGTAACTATCTGGGTAAAGTCCCTTAAAGCAAGAAGGATAAACTTATTTGTAGCAGCATCATAGAAAGGCAGTAAGTTCAGTGAACCAATTCACTGTTACATGTTTGTGATTTCTGTGCACCAATACAAGAAGACTGAGAAACAATCAAGAAGAAACTTAAGTACTAATTGAAGAGTAAAGCTGTGATTTAACTGATGTAACAGACATTTGTTAGGAAAAGTCATGTGATTAGAAGGAAAGATTTAGAAAATATTAATGTGTTTCTTGAGAAGCAAGTAAGTCTTAGCTTTGGAGGACACAGACTTTCTGACAGTCTCTGATAACAGTTAAGACAGAGCGTGGTATCCCAACAATAAACGTGTTCAGATGAATGAACTGCAGAATTTCAAAACAGGCACAGAAATAAAGGCAATTATGAAAAAAGATCACATATTATCTGAAAAATTAAAGGCTTCTAATAATGTAGTCATTATGTGTTTCACCATTCTGGATTCTCAGGCAAGGAGCATCATCTGGGATTTCAAGAAATCACGGAAGAAAGAAAAGGTACCAGAAAACTGTCACATCTGGATGATTTAGAAAGGAAAAGAAGTTATGGAAAAATTTAGTGCAGACCTGTAGTGTCAATTCTGAGAAAAAAATGTTGAACCGGCCAGATATTTCGCCAACATCAGAAAAAATATTAAAAAAAACCAAAAAGAAAAGAGGAAAAAAGGGAAAGGGAAGGAAAAAGGTGAACAACAGTCATCAAGGATTGTCAGGAACAAATTATGTCAAACCAATCTAATTTTATTCTATGAGAGAATAACATAACTTACGGATACAACAGAAGCAGAAAATGTCATTTTCTTAATTAAGTAAGGCTATTGACTGTCTCCTGTAACACGATCATAACCGAACTAGCAAAACATGTAGAGATAAAATTACTTAAGGTAGATGCAAAAATTATTAGAAAGGTGTATTCAGGCAAGAGTTGTTCTCTGTCTTAAAGAAGGAATTTACCAAACTAAAGGTATGTATCCCAGTACTATAAAATCAACAATTTTATTAATGATTTAGATGAGAAATCATGCTTATTGAATTTACCATATACTAAGCAAGCTGGTAGGGGCTGCAAACTTTCTTATGAGCAAGATTGACATTTGAAGGGATCCTCACAAAGTGAATGAAAGTAAAAGTGAAAGAGAGATGCAAAAAACCAAGGAAGCTTTACAGGGGTTGAGTAGGAAGAGTAAGTTGGATAAAGAGACAATGAAAAATTTCCTTGGCAGTGGTCCTACTGGCTAGTCTGGAGGCTGTAGTGAAATCATAAGGTCAGCTTCGGTCAATCAAGTTGCAATAAAAGCCAAGCATGTTTTGGGGATACACAACAGGACTATATTTCATAACTATGGAATTAATCCCTCACCTACCTCTACAGCATTACTGGCGCACAGTGTGATATGATCAGTTTTAGGCAATGCAGATTCACAGAATAATTTAGCCTGGAAAGGACCTCCCAAGGTCACCTAGTTGAACACTCAAAGCAACATTAGCTTCCAAAATAGGTCAGACTGCTTAAGATTCAAATCAGATGAGTTTTGAAAATTTCCAAGGATGGAGGCTTCACTGCCTCTCACAGCCTATGTTTCAGTGTTTGACTGCTCTCACTCCTGGTATCCAGTGGTATTCCACTGTTGCAACCTGTAACCATTGCCTCACATCCGTTCACTGAGCACTGTAGAAGAATTTGGTGCTCTCTTCTCTATACAGTGATAGGTCATTGAAACAGCAGATAATTCCCTCCAGCCTTCTCTTCTTCAGGCTAAACCATCCAGCTCGCTCAGCCTTCCCTTATGGGGGTGTCTGTGTGTATGGTGGGGGTGCGGAGGTAGGGATGGAAACAAGCAAATTCTCAAAAAGCCCTTTCAGGAAAATGTTAAAAAGTCCAGAGAAGAGAAACTGAGAATAATCAGCTGTCTAGAAAATGTGACCTGTGGGGAAAGATTAAAAGAACTGGCATTGCTTAGCTCAAAGAAGGTAAAAATGATCGGGGAATATGTATCAGTGTTCAAACACATAAAAAAAAAGAGGTAGAGAATGGGAGAGGAGAATACTTTGTTCTCCACATCAATGGCAGTTAGAACAAGAGGCAATGGACTTAAATTGCATAAGGTAGCATAAGATTAGATTAGGAAAAATTTCCTAAGGGTAAGGAAGATGAAGTACTAGAACAGATTGCCTGGGGAAATTGTCAAATATTCATCACCGGAGAATTTTCGAAAGAGATTGGTATAGTTTGCCCTGACATGGGGCATAGAACAAACTAGTGTTCAAGTGCTACTTTGTCTGCTTTTGTGTACATAGCTAACCAAAGAACAGTTTTGCAGCTCAGAAATATGCTATCTGAACAAGAATAAAGGATCCTCAATCTGATAAAAAGCATTAATCAAAGCAAATGTGTGCTGACTTCAAGGAAGGACCTAGAAATAATTTGAGGGAAAATAAAACACGAAGGATTTCTTTCTGTCTTTATAAAAAATAAATACATTTATGATAGAGGTCTCACTTCCATCATTCTGTCAGAACTGGCAGATAGCACAGGAGGAGTGCATCTGCTTCCTCAATGCACTGATGCTATTAAGATGAAATGAGTGTATAGAAAAGTATCATATATACAAGTGCATGTGTATCTGAGGAAGATAGATATTCCACTGAGAACAAAAACTCCCTCAGGAAACATGTCAAATCCATTCTGGATTAGAAGTCTGTAACTGGAATGCTACTGACTCTGTACAGGGGCCAAATGTGATCAAAGACGTCAGCCATCTAGGGCGCAATTAAGATTCATGTGGTAGACTGTAAAAAAGGCAATCACATCACCCTGCTGTGACATCACACCAATCAACTGAAGAGAAATATCCCCTACAAAAATGAGAGTTAAACTTTTTAGGAATCTATTGAAGCCATAGGAGGCTTTAATAGGATAGTATATCACTTGAACACATGGCAAATGTATAAGGCTTGTATTTACCTCCAGAACTATTGCAAATGGCAGAGATGGAAGGACTAACAGGACCAAAAAAGAAGGCAGGGTGAGGAGGAGTGAAGGAGAGATGGAGAGAGATACAGGACAGGAACTACAATCCAGATACCTTAACAAACTTTCTGAAGATATTTTTTCGCTCAGAAGTCAACGTCTTGTGCTGAGCAGATGATTCCTGGTTAGATGTATGTATTTCAGCAAACTCACACCTGCATTTATCCAGTAAAAACACATGCCAGGAACTGAAGCTACAGTAGACACCAACATTTCAATTTGCAAAGAATTATTAACAATCTCAGGGAAGAGAAAACAATAAAAAGCAGAGATATAAGAACAGTCCCCTGAAATACCACTGCTTCAGCAGAACTAAGGCAATGCAATCTTTGCCATGACAGGAGCTGTGATTGTCCCAACTGCAAACTCCTTGGGGCGCCTTACGAAACATATCAATGTTCATTACAAAAATATCCCCAAATCCCAAAGAAAATATCTTCTTTCTCAGTAAGGATTATTTAGCAACTTATTTATATGAAATGCAGGCCAAAATATGCTTGGATATCTTTCATCACACATACATGTATGTGTTGGATAAGATTCAACATGTGTTTAACAGACAACAACAGATGGCCTGCACCCGAACTGTAAGGACTTGGAGGTGTCTCCTGTTCACCAGTCATCACTGAGAGGGAAGGCATCTCAACCTTCACACCAAATCTGCAGTCTGTGCAAGCACTGTTTAGAGGCAAAGTTTTCAAAGTTTGCCAAGACCGTAACATCCACTAGCTAAAGCTCAACATGTTCAAGAATTTTATCTTTCAGAGGTATTTGAGCCACCGTACAGCAATAAACAGCCATTCAAATTTATGTCTTCATGGACTAACATTAGGCAACTATAAACACCTAATTTTAAGGCAGTTGTTTCCCTTTGCTAGGCAGTTTCAACTGAAGTCCCAGTGAAAAACAAGAAACTGATTATTCCTTTTGTCAGAGTCACTTGAGACAAGGCATTACAACATGCATTTTTTCAAAATCTATTTCCTTCACAGAAAGAACTATACCAAAGGAATGAACCATTACTTCTGCCACAGCGGAGACAATTTACTGGTCATTCATTTTAGACAGATACTTCTTGGTCATCTACACTAACTTAAAAATCTGAATATTGTGCATTTTAACAGTTTGGGTTATAACACAACAGGGACATACAGCCTCTATTTATAACACGTTAAAAAAAAGTAGGGAGACCAGAAGTTGGTACATCTTTGCTTTAGCTATTCAAATCTTCAAACATAAGCACTGTGTCAGCCTTGTTTTATTTGTTTTCTAAAAAACATGTTTGTATTTTTTCAAGTTTTGGGAAAAAGCCAAACAATTTTAGTTGCTTAACAATAATAATGTTGTCTGACACTGGTCACGTAGTGACACAACAGGTTTTTAAAGTTCTACTATATGCTTCAAGACAAGGCACCGTTGCTGTCTTCCCCCGTTGCCCTAGCCCTTCTACGTATGCTAATCAAGACCGTTCCAATCCTCTGAAACCTACGATTCTTACATTCTTAGTTTCTAATAAGAATGAATGAAAAATAGGACTATTCTTAGGTTCCTGAATGGGACACTAAAATCCTGTCTGGAGTTTCAACTAGAAATGTTAAGCCTCTGTTTTCTTGCCTGTATTTTCCTGATGCCATGAAATAGTTGCCATGCTGCATTTCGGAGACCGTAAGGGTGTATGAGGGATCCCAGCACAATGGGGAAAAAAATTGTTTTGAGACTCTGCTGTGTTCAAACTGATACATAAAAACAGCATAGGAAATAATGTAATGTACTCTGTCCTCTTACATCTTTAAATTACGCTTATTGTTTTAAGTGTAGTAAGTATACTTACCTTTTTTATTTAAACTATTGGACTTAAAATTATGTCAAAATACAATGTTTAATGATTTGACTTTAAAAACTTCATAAAACAACAATGATTTTTACTTGCATTTTGTCCTCTAATGCTTGTTAGGGCATGTGGGAAAAAAAAAGTCTGAGTTTAGGTTTTAAACACTGCAGATGACTCATTAAGGATACAATACATTTTATATTTAAGCTCCAATTAATTTGAATAAAATAAACATTTAAGCATTATTAACAGGGTGAAATATTTTTACATTCATAGATAGCTATTTATTAATTTATTCATTAGAAGACATTCTAGGACTGAGTATGTATATTCAAGAACTACTATTATTTCAATCCAAATTGATTGACTACCATGCAAGGGTTTTTTAATGCCTTTTTCCTTCGATTTGTGTTATCTTGCAGTAGCCAAAGTATAAGAAAACAAACTAAAGTGAGCCAAAAATAGTAAGATATAAAAAAGGAAACATATTCTTACCCTTAATAAAAAACCTGAAAACACCAAACAAAGGTTTGCTGCAGCTTCCCAGAAAAAGGGCCCTCACTGCAGAACCTCTTTGGCTTTTATCATGTGTGTAGCCTCATCAGTTTTGAACATGCAGAAAGATAACAAGTTCATTGTTAGAGAAATAAGCTCATTGCTGGTAATATGCTATGACTTCCGTACACTTTACAGAATACATCTTTAATTTTAAAAATGTTTTAATTATAAGAAGGAAAAAAAATGGCAAATTATCAATCATTTAATGAGATTTTTGATCTAGTCACCTCACATAAAACTGGAGTTATAAAGCATGTGGAAATAGAACAGACATCGCCAAAATATTTTGTTATCAAGATGATTTCTGCAGGTGTCTTGTGTCATTGTATAGGATTTGTTAATTCCTGCATTATGCTGTCATTTTCAGGTCTTGTAAGGCATTTCCAAGTGACTTTGCTTCCTTTATAGAGACAGAGTTACTTTCTAGATTTCATTTACGCTAAATGCAAAGGTGGTAAGACCCACTCCTAGAAAGCAATCCTTTTCTCTTTGTTCTAAACAGACTACCCTCACAAAATACAGAGGTGGCTGGAGAAGTCCTTTTCATCTGAATCTTTGCCATCAGCTTCACATGAGATGAGAGTGTGACTGACATTGAGAAGACAGTGTCAGCACAATTGCTATGCTGGCAGATTACAGAGAGTGAGATGAAAATAAATATTTGGTATCAAGTTGGCATCACATCCAATCAGAAATACTTTAAAAGACATCCTGACATCAACATTTTATTTGGTTATACACTAACTTTTCAACCAACAGTTAGTACTTGCCATTTTTTTGTCTAAGAGTAGTCAGGCTCTGTTCTGTTGGCTTTTTTTCCTAGTAGTCTAGCAAATTTATTGCAGTAATATTAATTAATGATATAGTGAATGAATTAGATATTAACTCATTTTCAGAGGGCCAAGAATAAACCCATTAGTCACGTAAATATGCTTCCAACTCGAAGATCCCATGATCTTTGTGAAAAACATAGCTTCTGTTTCTCAGTCTGGGAAATGGATCTGTGTATCAAAACTAGGTCGTTTTAGTATTATAAGACAAATCCAAACCTCATCCTGTGGAGATAACAAAAAAATTCGTCACAGCTAGTCAGAATATCGTTTTAAGTATTTTGAGATAAAATTACTGAATTCTACCTGAAGATGATGGACTAGATTTGAGCTCACTATAATTCCTTGAAAATGAAGTTACACTACATAGAATTAGTTTTAGACATTGATTTTCATCTGGACTGTGAGAGACTTTACCATATGTGCATGTTTTTTTCTTTTCTTAAATTATTTTTTTTTTTTAACATAGATACGGCAATCTTGCTGTAACAGTTGTCTGGAAAGAGTCAACTCTGCAGCAGCAGAGCTCATCAGCAAGGCATAAAATGCTCTGGCCTTCTTCCATCAGCTCTGCAGACTGGTCTATTACAGCTTCATCCCTCCAAAATTCCGATTCTTTCATTCTAATGGGGGTCTTCTGTTTGGTTTGTTCGTTTTGCCATTCTCTGAAGTAATAAAGGATGGCAAGTGTGGAAGATGTGAGAGAAGAGAGGGAAAATCCCAGCACTACACTACCAGGGTCTATAAAATGCCCATCTAGGAAACTACAAGACTTCAGAGTCTCTCAAGGATTTAGGGAATAAAAAGTAATTTGATTACAGGTGCTCAAGTAGCATTTATTTTATTCTTATTAGCTGAGAAATGTCTCTAGGGATTGCATGCTAATCTTCTCAAAAGCAGATAAATGGCTCTATTAAAAGCAGTGTACTTTGTACATAGCTCTATAGTATCAGACCATTTTATGAACAAGGGAAGCTATAAATAGAAAACAAGAGAGAGGACACTTCTTCCTCAAACCTTGTATGGGTTACTATATCTGTCTTACGTGATTTGTAATCCTAAAAGGAAGTTTACACATAGAATATTGAGGAACTGTGGCAGTATCTCCTTTAAGCATCAGACATACTGAAAAATGCTACATAAATCATCTTTATTTTTTGAGATTAAAGGGAGTAAAAAACTTGAACATATACTTTATTGTTTAATTTATGCTCTCCTAAACAAAAAAAAAAGAGGAAGGAAGAAAGGAAGAAAGGAAGAAAGAAAGGAAAAAAGGAAGGAAGGAAGGAAAGGAAGGAAGGAAGGAAGGAAGGAAGGAAGGAAGGAAGGAAGGAAGGAAGGAAGGAAGGAAGGAAGGTAAAGGAAGGAAGGAAGGAAGGAAGGAAGGAAGGAAGAAAAAAGGAAGGAAGGAAGGAAAGGAAGGAAGGAAGGAAGGAAGGAAGGAAGGAAGGAAGGAAGGAAGGAAGGAAGGAAGGAAGGAAGGAAGCTAGAATGCTAATTCAAAACTCAAAATGTCTATAAATTGAAAAAGAAAAGCTATTTGTTGTTACAAATGGTGAATTGCATAATTTAGATTTTCTCTAATTGACAAAACTAACTTTTTCCAGTTTTTTTTTTCTTTAATTAAAACATTTTGAAAATAAACTTAGGAAAAATATAGGCACAGTTTTGTAACTGCTGTATACAAACACCATATGCTGCTTAAGGGTAGACAAAGCACAACACATTTCAAATACAGAACACTAACCCTTCAGTGTATTTGCACTAGTTTTGAACCTAGATAACAAGGCACAAGACTCTGGTCAATGTCATGCCTTTAGACATGCGTGTGCAGCTTCCATGAAAATTAATGAAAACAAAGCACAGACATCTAAAGTTAAAACTAGGTTTTAAAAACCAGATGTAAACCACACTGAAGTCAATGGAACTCTTGACTTAAATGAGCTCTGGAACAATGCCAAGAGTTCACTTTCGTAAACATTTCTTCAAGCAATGTTAGAGGTACAAAAAAAGCATTGCCATACTATTTTTTGCAATAAATTATTAAAAAGCTAAACTGAGAAGATACCATTGTTGAGATGGAAGCAGATTTGCATGGAATTTCATTTCCTTTAAGGAAAATACGGGTTTGGTTCTGCAAAAAATATCATTTTATTAGTTTCAAACATGAGTTATACTCAAAACACTTTCTGATAGCTGAAGAAGCTGAGCCAAGAACATAGATCAAGGAGAGATTTGTTGAAGCTGTTATTTCACAGACTCACAAAATGCTAAGTGGAGAAATGCCAAAACCACAAATCAGGCTATGAACTTCTCTGAAGTTCAAGGTCACTTCGCCTGAGATGTTCAAATAAGCCCAGGACAGTAAGTAGCTCACTTGTTTCTCGCACAACATTTGGAGGTCTAGTCCAAGCAATTTGCTGTTTTAGGGACCTAATTGTAAACACAGTGAGCATTGGTCCTTCTGTGCCAGCACGGCTTGAGCACAGTGACCAGAAGTCTGTAGCTACCCCCGCACACCTTGTGCGTCTGTGAATGGTTGCGATTACATGTGTCAGCGCAGCTGCATATTCTTTTTTAAATACTTCCCTGTCTGCTGCCAGCGACTGTAAATTTAATGAGAGCACCTGCTGCCCTCTTGCCTAGTTAATTCGTAGTGATCTGCCTGAACTAAAGGAAATTTCAAAAAAGCCTCTGTTCTTCAGTAATAAATTACCCGTCTATACCGTGGTCTAAAGGGCCTTTGATTCATGTAATATTACACTTACAGCAAGCTCTGCTGGCAGCAGGGACATTTAGTTTCCTTAAGTAGACTAGGGGGAAGGGGAAAGAGGCAGGAGGGAAGAGAGAGGAAAGGAAGAGAAGTGGCTGGTGAGATTAAATAAAATGAGAAGATCAATTGCCTGAATATTGACAGCTGAGGAAGGTCTTTGTCTTTGACCCCTTACTCTGAAGCGTTTATTCACTACGGGTAAAAGCCTTGGCTACTAAAAATTCACAATCTCCATTGACAAGATACTGTGTGGGGCATTTTAAAATCTTTTTCTCAAACAAAAAGGTAGAGACTTCTTTATTCTGAATTTCAGATATAGCTCACATTTCTCATTAAAATGAACGTAGTCCTAGTTAGATAGTAACACTGTAAACTGAAAGCTGTAATGCCCGCACCAATTATTGTTTTATGTGTTTCCTTTAAACAGAAACAATAAATTAGGAAGCTTCTGAGAAAGTAGTTCTGGAATAAAGAATTTATTGGGATGGAGGAAGAAAGGCAGGCAGCTGAAGTGAATATAAAGGACATTGCAAAGGGAAATCAAAGATC
Source organism: Buceros rhinoceros silvestris (assembly GCF_000710305.1). NCBI lineage: Eukaryota > Metazoa > Chordata > Aves > Bucerotiformes > Bucerotidae > Buceros > Buceros rhinoceros. Next base: position 14,017 of record NW_010392290.1, on the reverse strand, counting down.
AATTATACTCCCCTGGAAAATCATGTGGTGCAAATGAAGAGTTACAACCATATTAAAAAACCTGAAACCCAAAATGTAAGCAGTATCCAAAGAAGATTTATGTGAAAGCAGAAAATGTGGAAGCGCAGAGCATTGCAAATAGAATTCATCTTTGTGGGATTGGGAGGTTCAGAATTCCACAACCTGCATGACTGATTTTTGTCAGATGCATAAGGCATTTTGTTACATAACTGATAAGTAATATACAGCTCCTGCACTCTTTACTCTGACCAAGTAGTTTGTCCAGACCTAGTAACTAAATATATGTGCATATGTCTTAACTTCAGTCATATGCAGCAAGATTTTCAGGACTGACTGGAGTCCAGCTGAGTCAACTGAAACAAACAACAAATATGATACTATGCCAGTTACAGAAAGTTGGTAGAAACAGAAAAAAAAAATTAAAATGTGTAAAAAGAAGCAGTAAGAATATTATTCAATGACTTGCTTTAATTGTCCCAGGCTCATATTTTACGCACTACAAACATCCATCATAAAAAAATAAATTCAAAGAAGTGTTTTGAACAAATTATTGATCATATAGTTAGAGGATGTTACATTGTATGCAGCTTGATAGAGAGCTGAATACAAACTTCGTCTGTTTCTGCATCTGTTTTCAAGGATCTTTCTATAATAATAAGGGTTATTTTTTTTTTTCTGAATAAAAGTCAAGTTTCTCACTTTTGACATTATAAGAAAAAACAAACAAACAAACAAACAAGCAACAAAACAAAGAATAGAATCAAGCTCCCATAAGAAGAATTGGCAGCACTACAACTTTTTTACTTTTCACTGTTGATAGGTACTTACATTCTTACAATGCAGGAAAAAAACATTACCAGTCTGGGCTGTTACACACCAAATCTACTTTACATTCAGAACACAGATGTGCAAATATCTGTAGCAGAACATCATCTCACTTTTCATAGCACTCAGACCTCTCATTCTCTTGACACAGAATGGCATGTGCTGTGTGTATACACAGAATAAAATGCTCACAAATACTGTGAGATTTTCAGACTACTCTATACCATGCCCTGCACTAGTCCTAAACTTACAAACATGATTGCGGGGGGGAGGGGGGTTGTTTGGTTTTGAGGGGTTTTTTTTTGAGATATCTGGGATTTTTATTTTTAATGAAGCTTGTTGGATTAGCTCTCTTTTCAAACCAGACTGAGGGATGATTGCACATAGCCACGGGAGTGTGAGAGAGTTCAGACATGTCCTATCACCACTGCCCAGAAAAGCCTAATGAAATTACAGAAGTAGATGTATAATGGGTAATTAAAAAGTGCAGTAAATGTAATCCAGTGCCCACAGAAGTAAAGCATCAGAAGTAGATGAGGGTCTAGATGTTGAAACCCTTCTTTTTACTTCAAGTAAAAGACTGAAAAACCTCTCTTACTTGTTTCAGATACCAGTACTAGCCTTAAGTGCCATTGGCCCTTTTTTCATGAGCAAGTGAATTACCTTACACACTTCTGAACTGATACGACACCAGATCCCTTTCCATTGTATTGCTCCCATATGCTCACTGATTTTAATGGCACCATATCTGAGGTAAACTGAGAATGCAGTTATCTATACAGCCAAATATGACTATGAACAGAAATAAAGAAGTTACCTACATCGACAGTTGCACCCATTCATTAAGCTATAATTGTCACATGTGAAAAACAAACAGCCAGACACACAAAGACAAAATGCTGGGTAGATCAGATCCTGGTGTAGATACCAGTTTCCACAAAGCATGTGGCACAGCTTGATAAAAAATGCTCTGCTCTGCTCTCTTCTCTTTACACTGACATCTCCTATTATACCACATCTGTCCAGCAGCTTGTTTTATATACATTCTTATAGCGTGGACACAACATACAAATGTCTATGCTCTTTTATTTGACTCAGTGATACTTATTACCTAGGTGAAGCCTGTCTGCGCAGAAGATGATAGCTTTATCAAGGCCGTCTCAAAACTTCCTCCCTTTTTTGTCCAAACTGGCTTCCTTTAGCCCATTGTCATGTATGCAGCTGAATCCCTGGCTGAAAGGCAGTCCACATGCACCACAGTGACAAACATGTCTCCAGAGTGAGTGTCCTGCTGTGAGACTCCAACAATGTTGATGAGAATGATCTAACATGGGGACTGCTATGGGAAGAGTGAACATTTAAAGCAATGTCACTGCTTTTCCACTATAGAGTCCACCATACAACAGAGGTTTTACATAGTGGTATTTTCCAAAGCACTAAACCTCTAGTATTTTTCCTTTTAAATAAAACATATCAACTGTGTTAAAGTCACCAACCCCAGACTAATCTGCCTTCTGAATACAGGCAGTCCGTTCTTATTGTTACTAGGTGACTAGTAACTAGTAATTCTTGAATGAATAAAGTCCCCAAAGACTAGGTAGCCACATACTCTGTAATTCCTTCCACCTGCATAACAGATTGCAGCGTTTATAACTTGATTTTTGCATGGTGCAAAGTCATACAGTGCATATAGAACTGGGCTGAAAACTTGAAAGATTATCAAGAGAGATCTAGTCTGGCTGACTCCATTAGAGAAACTGCCTTCAAAAATGTAATATACTCATTCAGATCACATAAAGGGTACCTGAAGCCATTAAAATTTTGCCTTTACTGCTGGATGAAGTCTGATTCCCGTGCTTCTCAGTTACATGTTTCTATGATTTTATCCCCATTCTCTTAAAATATTTCATTAGGAACTTACTTGACATTCAGTCCTTTCCTACAGTACTCAAAAACAGTGGTAGCTTTGTTGCATTTGCACAACTGCCATCATTCTTGCAAACTAGAACTCTGGAAACCATTGATTAAGCAATCAGATTAGAAACTAGAAGCCAAGAATTAGTTACAGTACCTAAACAGTAAGGCCGTTAATAGGAATTTTATCCAAAGAAACAAAAGAATACTAAGACAAATGATATACAAAAGCAAAATATTCACTAAGAAAACAGAGAGTATAAACATCAGCATGTATTTTCTACATGTAGAAATACACAAAGATTATCCTCGTTGCAATATGTTGCAAAGGTTACTTCACTTTCAGAGGAAAATTAAAAGATTGGCTGCCTTTCCACAATATTCCTTGTCTACTAAAATATTAAATACAAGCCTCACTTCCCAGCAGTTTTGCGTAGAAGCTATCCTGCTCTAAATGAATTAAAAGAACCATCTTTTCAGATCATTCAACTAAAGTGAAAAAATATCACAAAATATAGAAATTATATGAAAGAGTTCAATCTCAAACTTTTCAGCATGGGAACTCAGTTTTTAGAGGACTAAAACTGGCTTAACGTATTTTGCCACAGTGGGTTTCCACATGTCATGCACACCTATGCGCGCGCACACAAACACACACGTAGATAAACAGGTTCCATTTCTTTTTCCAGTGGAAACCACTGTCTTGTGATGTATGTTCTATTTACATCACAAGGACTGATGTATGCAGCAGTTGTGCGCTGTATCACTAAAGAGGTTCTGACAATTTTTCAAGGTACTTCACAGGCACACAGGGGTATAACTCGCAGTCTGAAACAAAACCTATAATCAAAACAAAACTGATCATGATTCCTTCCCTCTTGAACTGCTACTGGCATCTCTCCAAAGCATACTTTCTGAAAATTCATGCTATATGTTGCTATGTAAACCGATTCTGTCATACAAAATGTTGTACTTCCTCCATTTGTGGACTCTCTGGTCTTAGAGATGTAAATAACATTCAGCCATCCCAAAGAAGTAACTAGCTGAAGGGCTTCTTCAGCAGGCCAGAGAAAAGGCATGGCAGCTCTCAGCAAAGGAGATCATGCATCTACTCTATTTGAGGAGAATCACTGGTCCTTCTAGTTGGTAACACAAGTCTTTATTCCACGTGCTTTCATTTTTTCTTAATATTTTCTCCCAGAATCACAATATGCATACACTATGCTTTATTTAATTTGAAGACAATTTATAAATTTAAACTTAAAAATTAGAAAATTTATAAATTGTCTTTTAAGTCTCACCCCCTTCAATTTTTTAAGCAATTTCTGCACGCCAGAATTTTGATCTAAACCAAACATTGCTTATTTAATGAGTCAAAATAGTCAGTTAGTATAAGTGGGGGTTCTGCTGTTAATTTTTCCTCCCTTGCATTAATCACCAAATAATTTGGAATAGAATCTGCCAGCTACATGATTTGATCATTTGGAAATGATAGATGACTTCCTGCATCAACAAACTAGTTGCCAAAGAATACCATTCCAGAAGATGGCTACATTTTTAATGGACTCTGATTAATGACCTGAGGTGAAATAAAGATACTCTTGCAGGGTTAGTTTACAAAGATAATGGAGTACTGCAGCTTTAAAAATAAAGCTGCTTTTCAGATGACTAAAATTGCTCCCTCAAAAGCATCTCATGCAGTGTTAGCATCTGAAAAATATATCTGGTGCTGCTAATGTATGTTGACATCAAAAAGGAATTGCTGCAATTTTTTCCACCTGTAGTATATGAGAGAACACTAGCGTTGCTAAATTTGGACTGCAATTACAACTTCCATTCACGTCTCTTTGGCATTCCAAAAATGCACATCTGCAGCAGAAAATCCCACACCACCACTCTTGCAAAAGCATGCTATCCTGACTGAAAACTTTTTAAACGCAGTGGTATCACATAGAGCAATAGGAATCCAAAGTATGTTTTCACAGTGCTATATGAAAACATTTAGCTCGTGTAGTGAATAACAATAGAAGCAGCAATCAAAGAAAATCATGATTGTCAACAATGAGAAATAATGTCTCTTAGCAACCAAGTTTCAATTACTCTTTGTTTGCTAACAAGCACCAAGATATTTAAGGCTGGTAGCTTTATTCCAGTAAGTAATGCACTATCAAAGACCATGATAAAGAGCTCCTGTTTTAACAGGCTCTGGTTTCCAATCAAACATCTTGCAATTAATTTTATTAGTGTTTTAGAACTAATTTACTTTGAATAAGCTGTAACTATGATTTGTTATTGTCATGCAGTAAATGGAATTGTAATGTGCAATAATTATTTGTTTAAATAATAGAATCATTGGCATACAGATGATAATCCAAGCAAGAAAAAAATTATTATCATTAATAATAAGATTAAACAAAATCGTATCCAAGAATAGATCCCAGGAGAACCCTTCAGCTATTTTAGGTGAAGTAGAAATAATTTACTAATTAAGACAGAACAGTGGCTGCCATAAAGATAGCTGCAAACACTGCTTGCTAGTGAAACAATGAGACTTCTGATTGATAAAAATTACCTGACTTCTACTGCCTGTGCCTGTGGCTCTTACTGAGTCTCTGAAAACAGTTGCCATAATTAGATGCCCTGCTTACTTTCCTACACACAAACACACAGACACACACACACCATGATCACCACAGCATTGAAATTATATGATTTTTTAATAAAAATATGGTTTTGAATATCTTCTTTCTCCCAAAAGAGATTTTAACTGAACAGTTGAGTACATGGTCTTCCTCCTGATAGAGCAGCTGGAGTAAGACACAAGTAGCTCAGTGCTGAAACCCGCTGGTCCATTTACTCAGTCTGCTAAACTGGTGCATGCTATGGAAAGGAAAGTGTTCCTGAGCAGGACAGGTTTTTTGTTCAGAATCCTAATATTTGAGCAGCACTGTATAAAGAATCAGAAGGATAGCAGAAGTCAGAGTAGGGGGAAGTGCTACTACTGGATGGAGTGTGCAGGTTAAAACATTCTCCATCCCTGGCTGGTGATGCAGGAGTACAGCTCCCGTTCTGAAGGAGGCACAAGCCCTAAGCAATCTAATGCTTTCCATTCTTTCTTCCCTGTCCCAGTCCAAAAAATGTGTTACTTCTTTTTTCAGTCCTTCATACATATACATTTTTCAAAGCTTCTCTTCTGTAATTTGAAGATCTAGTAAGGTCTTTTGCCAACCTTTTTCACACAACATTTGGGTCTAGGTCTTCACTGGAACTGTCAGGCGTTACAAGGCCTGTAGTAATAAGCTGCTTAGAATCAGCAAGGCTGAAATTCAACTTCTGCAGCTTGCATTTTTATAATACAAGACTGACTTAGACCTTATCCTACCCTAAGAAAAATATAATTTAAGATGATCTCAGTCAAAAGTTATTTGGATTCCAACCTCTTTTTGCCCCCGATGTATAAAGAATTGTCTGTTTCAGAGGGGTTTTTTTCTTCAATAAGGCGAAGTAAGTAAAGTGATAATACTTTGTGTATTTATTGATTTCTTTTTAAATGTAATTAGTCTCCCCCTTCAAAATGAGATTAAAAGTGTATTAAAAGAATTTAAGTACCTGTATGCCTGCCTAACATAGAGCACAACATGCCTTTGTGCTTCTTGCAACGTGTAACAGAGAGAATGCCCTTATACAATCAGTGGTAATATCTATCTCTTTTCATTGCTCTGTTCAAACATCTAGGTCATTCTGGAGTTAACAATTCTAACATCTTCATTAAATCCTTTGTCCAAGAAGAAGAAGGTTCTTTAATAGCACCCGTTAAAGAGGTTTTTTGGCCCCTAGGACTGAAGAGGGACTGAAATGGCTTCCATACATGTTGTCAAACAACAGGTAGCTAGAGGATAATATTTTATGAGTAACGGTGACTCAGACAATCCATATTGTTATAATACCATGGACCTATTGTTCTTGTAAACTATTTGCCATAGCAAGCCAAAAAAAACTTTGTGAGAGTGTTTTCATGGGAGATTTTCCTGCATGAAACCTGAGGAAACAGTAAGGTCTCTGACCGTGTGATGTACCAAACCAAAGACTGACTGGAGACCATGCCTTTTTAATACACTCTCTGTGCCACCCTGAGATATGACCTACTTAGTGATGCACTTTCTGTTTCTCATGTAGAAAAGCTACTATGTAATTGTTTCCAGGTTTGTAAGGAAAGACTACTTCCCTCCTCTTCTTCAGAAGTTACACGGATCTAAGGTTTAGTTCATAGAGTATTCAGTTCTGTATTACTACAATCTCATACCTCAGAACTGCAGCTTGAGGTCCAGACTAATACTCTTTAAGAAAACATAAAGGCTGTTTTTGAGTTTAATGGGATTTTGGATCACACACTGAAGAACTAAGGGTTCATGCTATCCAAACCATAGTGATCATCCTCTATTCTTCCCGCTGACTCCTGTTGCATTATTTTTGCTTTAACTCACCTTCAGTGTTTTCAGTTGTTCTCTCAGTGCTATAGGGGGTCCTGAACTTTAGGCAATGAATGAGATATTCCAAGCTAGGAGTAATCATTTTATTGACGTCCCTTCATCTGTCAACACAGTTTTAACCAAGAGTCCGCTGCTTGAAAGAGTAGGTCATTCGTAGCACATTATGCAAATGTTAAAAATAATCTTTTGCATAATACATAAGAGCTCAGTTTGTGTATTAACTAATTTATCTGACTACATAAGAGCTACTGAATACTGATTTTTATTAAGCTCTTCATTAAGTCAAAATGTAGCTGAAGTGTATGCACATATATATATATTTATATAGTCACAAAATGAAATTACTTCAAAGGTAGAAACAACCACTTGAAACACGGTCTTTGTCAATTCCACTAGTAAATGAGGAGTCCTTTCATGAGAGATAAGCATAATCTGGCAGAAAACAGATTCTCCCTTTGCAATAAATACATAAATGAATGAAGACATGCATATCCTTTCAAGAGGTTCTGAAATGATGTTTGTATAAGCTGCAAACAATGTATACAGATCGTCAGGGGTCACTGAACCATTCTCTCATTTAAGTCACTACACGTTGGATTAAATCTCGTCCATCTCATCTCTTGGTGTTTTTTAGCACGGGAGAAGTAGACAAAATAATAAGGGACTTCTTTTTGTTGAAAATTTATTAATTTTTCACACATTTGTATTTCCAGAAAAAACAATTTGTTATTTAAACATAGAACGTACATGAATAGCAAAAATAAATTATGACTTCTAATCCTGTGTTATCAACAAATGCAGAAACCGTGCTACATACAACTCTGTATTCACAGTTATTTCATTCTTGGATTGCTGCTCTGTTGATCCTGACGAGAAAAGTTTTGCACATTTGGGAACTAGGGATGCCAACACGAGAAGGTGCAGGACTGTGCTGTACTGTGATACTCACAATGTGTGGCCTTCAGGTCTGTGCTATGTTGCACAAAATCCTTGGCTGCAGCATAAACTCAGCCAGTGCCTTGCTGGAGAGAAGCCTGTAGGGAGCTTCCCTCAGATGTGCCTGATTTTGTCACATACACGGCTTTGCCTTTATCTGAAAGGGCAACGAGAAGTTCCTGTGAGAATATCCTTTAGGAATGAAGTTGTTTTCTTGGGAGGAAGTCATATGACCAAAAGGGAGAACTTCTTTCCATGGAAAGGATCTGCAATCTGCTCTGCATAGCATGCTGTGCAAAAATCTATACAGGTTTCAACGAATGCTGCACAAACACAGGGTGCCCAGCAACTGAAGGGATGTAAGATTTGTTGAGTGTGTATAATCCTCTTGATATTATAGCAGTTACCCTTTTAGGATATTTGTTGCTTGGCTTTTTCGTATTGAGATCCAGAAAGAGTCCCGCACTAGCTCTGTCTCACCCCACTGCTCCCACCATCCAGCACAAAACTGCTACTCTTGAAGAACTCTTAGATCTTCCACTACATTACACTCTACTGACAGGATACAGTTTACCAAGACCGTGTGCAAAAAAATACCCATGTAATTGATGATACTGATTCCAGATACAATCAAAACTAACTATCACTCTAAATCGTAGTTCTTACCAAAAAAACCCCAAAACAAACGAACAAAAAAACCAACCCCAAAAAATCCCACCTGTTTTCCCATTTTATTCAGCCTCCTCTCCCTTCATGTGAAATAAATGCACATTTTCACTATTCGTGTCCTCATCACGTCCTTCGTTCGTTCCATCGTTTGTGTCCTCTCACTGAGAGATGAGTAAGTACCTTCAGTCTCCCATTAAGATGTATATTGACATCGCAATCACTTTGCCAAGAGCCTAAAAGGTCGACATACTTTGAAAGAGGTAATAAATGATGCTTCCCTACTTGTATTGTACAGCAGAATCAACAGCCTGCAACAGATGGAGAAAGAGAAGGGAGTTGTCAGCTATCCTGACTCATGTGAATTCCTAGATGCAGTTCATTAAAATTAACAACCAGTCACTACGAGGTATGCGTAAGAACAGATCACTCTCCCATTATCCAGGTAAACAAAAAATGTTACATTACTATTATGATAATCTGTGCACAAACAGCTCTTGGATTTGGCCACATCCCCTACTTTATGGCAGAATCTTTATCAAACTGTTAAAATTTATAGGTTGATAGCACTCTCAAACAATTTATTGTAGCTGTAAAATATTTTTAAGTTTTGAAAAGACAATTAAATTGATTTAATAATCCCTTAATCTTATACACAAGTTCTAGACTTTTCTTCAATTACCACTCATTAATTATATTGTGTATTATAGAAACACTAAAAATAAAGATTTCAAGAGAATTTAATCAAATTCTCTTATTTTGTTGAGTTAACCAGGAGGCATAAATAATTCACATATGGCCTCTGAACTCCTGAGCACAGGGCCTCAAATTCAGTCCACTCTCAAGGAAATCCATCTGCCAAAGTTAACAACTAAATGTTTTATTTAACTTTAGCCAAGAAGTTTGCTTTAATGACTACCATAGGGAAAACAAATGAACAAACAAACAAATAACTAGCACAATTCTTTCAGTTCTTTAAAAGTACCATTGAAATTCAAAGAGTAAAAAAATCAAGGTTCCCTCCCTTTCTATGAGGTTTATTTAGTAAGGATGTGTCTCTGAAAGTAGAGGTAGACAGATGTTATACAATCTAAATGCAAATTATTTGTAGTCTATGAGTGAGAAGTATCACTCCAGTGTCAGCAATAACTACATCTGTTCAGTCAAATAACTTTTTAAAGATATTGACCTAATTTGTGGTGGTGTTTTTGTGGAATTATTTTGGACTTGTTTTACTCTCCATGTACCACAGCATTTAAAATGCTCCAGTAGAAGCCCCAGCAAGTTTTGCAAGGTTCGGAACACATGGAACATAACACCCCTCAGAGCTATACCAGTCAGGAAATTGTCATAAATTAGCCATTCCCCAAAGGACCCTGTTAGGCCGAATGATTCTTAACAACGATGACCACTGCCTGATAACGAATAGTGTTCCTGATGAGTCTGGATGCTCTTATATGATTTCACAGTATTTAAGCTATCATATGTTTACTTACATTCACTCTGGATCTGTCTTTTTTAGTATTTTTCTCCTCATCTTATGTATGACAATATATAACAGCATGTGATATAATTCACCAACTCCTGTTCACTGAGGTTCACTTGCTCTTTGTGGTACCTATACCTATTCTTAACAAGAGTAGACAGAATAATGATTTTGCCAGCGGACAGAAAGAGATGATTAATAGTCATGCACAGGTGCTTTTTGTTGCACTTCTTCAAGTGCGTGATAAACTGAAAGCTCTTCAGCATCACAGGCAAGGCCTCCTTGTACAACAGTCTGATGAACCATTCACTTCACTTAACTAGTACCTGCAATTTATGAGCAAAGCTTTTCTCCAATAAGGCAGAAAAAGAGAAAACTTGAAAGTCTGTGACAGTATCAAGCAGGTTTTAAATTCAAATTCTAAAAATAAAAATCACTATAGTACAATACATTTCTGAGTGAGGCAGTACTTTCCTCTACTATATCAGCTAATTTCACTTCTCTACAACCTAACTAGTATTTATTTGTTAGAAGATATTTTGCCTTAAAACCAGTTCCTGCTAAAGTAAACAAGAATTAGCTGCAACAGGACCAGCAGGATTTTACTCAGACAAATTCATATGTATTTTTCTTATAACAAAAATCCTGTTGCCACACAATAAAACAAGGTAATGAAAAGATAGTGCATTAAGACTCCTGTTGCCTATAGCATGTTTGAATATTAGAAATATTCCAAAGTTTCTATCGTCAGATGGAAGAGAAATGTTCTTTGTTAAAGTTTACAGCCATCATCTTCTAATTTAGGCATGATGTTTTTTACCCACTCTGCCCTTAGCTTCCTCAGAGGATCAGAATAGACAACTTGTCTCCTTTAAGAGCAGCACAAGAATTCAACACAAGCCAAGGTTTCCCCATGAATTCTCCAGTATACAGGTAGTCTTATTACAAAAGCCTGATTTTTCCTTATAATTGAAATTATTCTGTTTCGTTCTCTTTTGTTTCTTGCCCGGTAGGGCATAATCCAGACTCTGGCAAAGCCAATAGATAGGTTTACATTTACTTCTATTGTTTTAAGCAAGTCCTTTAAGTCACTTGGCTTTCTCCAGAAAGTCCTTCTTTAAGGGAAAGTGATAACATTTCTGTACCACACAGACACACACAGCTTGATTTCAATTTTAGCAACTACAGAAAATATCTTAGACAACAAAATATTTTCATTCATCTTACCTTAAAGAAAACAGTAACTTGTTCTTTCACAGAGAGAAACTAAAAAAATTTAGGAAGAACATGTACACGCATGCAGATTTGGAAGCCATTAGTGTGGCAGCTCAAAACTACACAGGTTTTGGGGATACTAGGAACTTTATTAACACTGTGAACCAGCAGTGCTATTAAAGTTGCACTACAAGGTCTGCTGGCTGCTACTTTTAACATTCTTCAAAAAAGTGTTGGATTATGCTGTGTTTTTTTTCTCCCTGTATCAGAACATCATTACTGTAAGTTGTAATATTCCACAGGATCTTCTGAGTGATATACACTTTTGCTGCCGTATAGATCCCCAGCAGCGAACTGTAGAAACTACGGCTATGTTAACATGAGCAAAGAGAGCAGCCAAACTGCTCTGTGGGGCTGCAGTTGGTGACGAGAACTTGCTATCTACACGGCACGCATTTAAGGATTTGTTTGTATGCTTGTTTCTATTTTTATTTTTTTCTTTTTGGGACTGTTTCTCATGGGCTGTGGTTGGAATGCATGAGGTCCCCTTTCCAAGTGTATTCCATTCTAGTTTCATTTACAAGAAATCCATGCTGAGCATGCTGATGAGATTGGTGTATGCTAGGGACTAAAGCACAGTAGAGACAGCTTTGACATCGGCCTCAAAAGCACACTCCTGATCACAACTTAAAGACTGTGTAGGCACGACCAATGTTTCCCCAAAGGAATCTTGCATATATCTTCTCTGATACGCCAGGTCATTTTAGGGAACATTGCTGAATTCACATTACTCATCTGTTTATATTGTTTTCCTTTGTAGATTATATTCCCTTTTAAGAAATGGTATTTATCATTTGGGAGCTTATACATAGTAATAAAAGCTGCCACCACATTTTTTTTTTCCTTCTATGAAATGCCACTCCAGGTTCTTATACTCTCTCAAAGTTTTCTTAATGGATATATCCAATTCTTAAAGCTTCTGCCTTAGGGCAAAACCAAGTTATTGCAGGAAACAAGTTTGGAGATGGTTGAGTTCTTTCTCTATGCTAAGAAATTTCCCTGAAACATGTCATAACTACTGAAATCACAGAATAATTAATATTTGGTCCTATAATTAAAGGTTGTATCATAATACATAGGAACAAAGAAACCTTATTTATAGCAATTTTTCTTTAACATTTCAGGATCTTAGTTGTAATCTTAATGTTCTTGTGATAATACACACTGGCAGCTATATTATGATGCATACGAATATATTCTCATATATCTTGTGTCCTATGTTTTCCAGACAAACATGCACACCCCAAAAATACTTTCCCAACACAATTACTTTATTCAAGGAATAACAGATACATTATGTTTTAGAACTCCTACACACAGTGCAGACCTGCTTTTATAACTCCCTTACTATTCTTCAATGGCTAGAAGTAAAATAGCTTTCGGTCTACTGATATCAAAGCCCCGTATTGTCACCTGTATTTATAGAGTTTGAACACACCTTGGGGCAATAAAAATGCCCAGGCTAACCCCTGCTTTGGGTGGCAGTGCGATAAGACTGGAGCTTGCACAGGACCTTGGGGGGCTCTGGAGGAGATCAGCCTTCAGTATGCAGTCTAGGCTGCAGAGCACATCATTCCACACACACCAGCAGGGACCTGGACTCTGCGGATTTTATGTCTTAATCTGCACAAGCACTGGAGTGTTAATCAGTGGGTTTGGGTTGCCTTTGGTTGACATGTAAGGGAGGTTAGAGTTGCTGAAACTTCACTCCTATTCCTCTGGCTGGAAAGAGAATGCAAATGTTACTCCTTTTCAAAACCCGATAGATAGAGAGCACCATCATGTACCTTATCCACCCCAGCCTTGTGGTTTTCACTGACTGAAGACTCTAGTGAGCCTAGTAAAAATGTAATATTGTAACTGACATACTAATGCTTTAAAACTTTTTGAAACATGTTTGACAATAAAAATCGTTGGGCATATTGGGAAAATATGATTGCAGAAAGGAATTAGTTTCTATAAGGTATAAGAGTTTTTCATCTTCAGTTTTAGGTATGGATATTAGCAGTTTAGGTAACACGATAAAGCAAAGTAATAGGAGAAATCTATTAGTAATGCAAAATGTAATCTAATATAAGAGATATACGCTGCCTTCTTAACAATTGTTTAATAATACTTTAAAATAACACAAAGAAATCAATCTTCAAATAGGACTCTTTGGAATGAATTTTCATAGTAATCAAATGCAGAATTACACTGTAGTATTACAGGGAAGGAAATACCCACTGTATTTCTAGTGAATACAGTGAAATACTCCTGCAGGAAAAAGAGAGGAGGCATTTTTCTGCTCTCTAAGAAACTAACAGTACCAGCCATTCTCTCATAAGGAAGCAGTCAAGGTACCTACTAAAATCGTGCTATAAACCTCTGTGACTGTTCTGGTTTGAGCTAAAACTTCCTTGTT
>NW_010392289.1:41664-45790 GCF_000710305.1 Buceros rhinoceros silvestris | reverse complement strand
AGAAATAAGAAAAGAAAATAAGAAATAAAATAAAATCTGTAAAAAACGCTCCTTTGTTCCCAGGCTCAATTTCATTCCTTCTCCCTCCTCTCTCTGAGAGGTGCAGGGGAACACGGAATGAGGGTTGTGGTCAGTTCATCAAATGTTGTTTCTGCTGCTCCGTCATCTTCAGGGGGAAGAGTCATCACACTCTTCCCCTGCTCCAGGGTGGAGTCCCATCCATGGGAGACAGTCCTCCATGAACTTCTCCAACATGAAACTTTCCCATGGGCTGCAGTTCTTCATGAACTGCTCCAGCATGGGTTCCTTCCATGGGGTGCAGTCCTTCAAGAACAGGCTGATCCATTGTGGGTCCCCCATGGGGTCACAAGTCCTGCCAGCAAACCTGCTCCAGTTTGGCTTTCTCTCTCCATGGGTCCACAGGTCCTGCCAAAAGACTGCTCCAGTGGGGTCTTCCCATGGGATCATGGCCTCCTTTGGGCATTCATCTGCTCTGGCATAGGGTCCTTCACAGGCTGCGGGTGAATATTTGCTCCATCCTGGACCTCCATGGGTTGCAGGAGGACAGACTACCTCACCATGATCTTCACCATGGGCTGCAGAGGAATGTCTGCTCCGACACCTGGAGCACCTCCTCCCCCTCCTTCACTGACCTTGGTGTCTGCAGAGTTGTTTCTCTCACATTTTCTCACTCCCCTCTCAGCTGCAGTTTCTGTTGCACGGCTTTCTTTTCCCCCTTCTTAAATGTGTAATCACAGAGATGCTGCCACCATCGCTGATGGGATTGGCCTTGGCCAGTGGTGGGGCTGTCTGGAGCTGCCTGGCACTAGCTCTGTCAGACACAGGGGGGGGTTTTTTCTCGCAGGTTCTCACCTGCTAGAAGCCACCCTTGCAGCCCCACCACTGCCAAAATCTTGTCACGTAAACCAATACAACTGTTAACACATGAAATAAGTCCCAGTCAGTAGACAATGACAATTTTGGATGTACTTGGCCTAACAATGGAAAAACGCAGTATCAGTGATGGCTTGTACTAATTAAATCTACCTCCCTAGAATTAGCCCAAATGCGATATTGATTCATTCAGTCACGGGGTTTCCCACTGCGGGTGTAATGCTAATGCAGAGGCAGCAAGCTGAGTGGCTCTCAGCAGTGAATCAGAGCAAAACACAGAGCAGACACACACCACCAAGAGATAGAAAATTGCCAAAAAGCGCTAGGCAAAGCTCTAGAAGTACCGCTTACATGATCCTGATGACAGCTCCAGAGGTGAGGTTTTGGGTGCTGTTTTAAAAAAGCAAAGGCTCAAATCTTCGGTTTTTCCTGCTCAAGGTTCTGCAATTTTGGTAACTGCTCACTGAAAACCAGTAACTATTTCTGTTGCATTTTTGGGATGAGCGCTGAGGCCAAACAGTCACTCAAGTAATCAGGAGAAGGACTGGTCCCTGTAGAAGGGACTTGGGAGAGACAATTTCTTGTACGACCCTTGTACATGCTGAAGTACAGTGCCAGCATCACCAGGCACAGACTTTTAACACCCCGCCAAGCACAGGGCATCATTAGCTCACGTCTAAATATGAAACCACAGAAGTTGCCGGTTCTTGATAACTGAGCGCTGAGAAGAGCTCAGTGATGTTTTGAGGTTTGCATTCACTCCAGTCTGCTCTGCAAAAGTGAGGGAAGATGTCTCAGTGACACTCCCCTACACTCTGCTCCACTGAGCTGAGCAGAGCTGAGCTGAGCCCAGAAGATCCAGGCTGCAGCAAATGCTGTCCTTAAACCCTTGGTTTTTATTCCATGCCAGGGCAAAAGTTGAGACATATCATTTTGAGGGGTATCAGAATAAAACACTTCAGCATTTGCAGAATTGGGGTACTTTGTTTTGACACACTGAACAGATCTTGTTGCTAAGGTCATTTGAGATTTTCCATTGTTGCGTGAGAATTTTAGCTCAGGGAGGGGAAGGGAGGGGAAGGGAAGGGAAGGGAAGGGAAGGGAAGGGAAGGGAAGGGAAGGGAAGGGAAGCCAGGACTCCTCGAATCCTACAGACTCAAGACAATTCACAACAGTTCACAGAACGCTGTGAATCGCTTCAAACCTATTCAGAAAAAAATTTTCCCCAGGAAAATGCTGGGTGTTTTTTTAAAAAAATTTTCCCTTAAATGCCTTCCTAATCAAAGGTTTCTGGTCTTCTCTAATTTTGAATTTAAAAAGTATAACCAGAAGTTTAATTTTTTAAAGAGGTCTTTGTAGACTTACTAGCTTGGATTTTAAATATAGTAGGAAAATTTTTCTGGCAACAGAGTATCAGCAAAAATCTCTTGCTCTTGTGCAGATTTATTGAAATGGGCAGAAAACCCAACGGACTGTTCTGAGATCCACTTCGTTCCCATGAAAGACTATCCCAGGCTGCATAACATGAGAGGGGCTGCATAACACGCTACAGAGCCCGAATGGCTTTCAGAGAGAAAAAGGACTCCAAAACCACCAGGCCATAAGTATTCTGCTCTCCATTACTTGATAAAAGGGTTGTTTCAAAATAACTCCAAGGAGTTTAAATAAAGCTGGCTTGCAGACGCACCCCCAGGCATGGTGGAGGTTTCAGGAGGCTTCCTCAAGGGGTTCTGCTCATGCGCTCCTTCCCGTTATCTCACTAAGGGCGGAAGGCGATTATTCAAATACAACATTCACAGAAATTTCCATTTGGGCAAAAGTTTAGTTTGCATGGCCTCTGAGGGATGAACCAAACAGACAGTGCTTCTTTCTTTGATCCCAAATATGAGCCTGGTGGATGGGTTTGAGCTTGTTACAGTTGTGGGAGAGCCCTATCCACCACCTCCTCAAAGCAAAGCCAGCCTCTGAGCTTGCTCTCAGTTTGCCATCAGCCACCACGCAGTTGCAGTGCTCACCATGGCAAACAGCCTCACATTAATCATCTGAGATAAGACTGACGAGCAGCCCTGCCTTCCACCCAGCTGATGCTGTGGCTTCCATCCATCTTCCTTTTTTTTTTTTTTTGGCATTATGTTAGAGACTGCTTAAGGTTTTTCATTGATGCAAGACTTCAATAATTTTTTCTTTTTTTTTTTTTTTCCTTCTTGAAGGTAAACAATTCACCTTGGCTTTGAGTCTTGAGCTTAAATCAAGAGAAGCATTTGTCTTTTCTTAGCCTTTTAAAATATTTTAATCTATTCCTTTCTGGCAGCTTGCTATAGCTAGAATTGCCACTAATGTGTTTCAATAAATTAAGTTTTATGACTTGGTGGCTGACACTATTTATATAATATAGGTTTTAATTTATGTACATTCTGTTTGTCTGCATTCCCAAGCCTCAAATTTATTAGCAAAGAAGAGCTGGCAGAGCTGATGTAAGGAGAAGTATTTAAAATATATTTGTCAGCCAAAATGAATCTGTGATATAAAGAGCCTCTCTGTGGGTTTCATAAAAAAAACCTTATTGAAAAGCTTTTTTTTGCGGGACTTGTGCAGTTGCTCTGCTCATGGATGTGTACACAAACTTACACTTGTACCAAACAAGTACTGAGGACTTGTCTATCATGTATAATACAAGAGCAGAAATAAAATTTACTTTAACCAAATGTACAGTTTTCTAGAGCTACAGATTGTCCCAGTGGCCAGAAAACTAAGGTGAAATAAAATGGAGACCCACATTTCACTCGAGCTGTCTTTGTTTCTCATGTCTAGCTTTAGATATCTGTGACTTTACTTTCAAATGTGCTGAAATCCACAAATTTCCATGGAATTACCTGCGCCTTAACAGCCATGAACCTAGTGCCAGTTGACATGTGAAGTTATCACGTATCACCTGGCACAAAGTATCACATATCACCAGCCTTGAGGTCGTGTGAGGTTGTGCAAGGAACCCCTCATTTTTCCTGTCCTGCCACTTCAACCAGTATGTGCTCTACACCAGTTGTCATGCTGCTGCTGCTTCTGCAGCACTGCTGCTCCATCCAGCTGCTGCTGTTTCACGTGACCCACTGATGCTGCCCTCCATGGAGGAATACCCCAGGAGCCAGCAAAGAGAGAAAAGAGGCTTTCCTTGTTGGGGGAAATGGACCCTCTCTGCTGGGGTGCTGAGGCTGCTCTGGCATCACCTGCTGAA
>NW_010392289.1:39055-41581 GCF_000710305.1 Buceros rhinoceros silvestris | reverse complement strand
GCTGAACTGAAGCTATGCGGACTCAACATGACACTCTGTGCTTCAGTTAATCACGACTGCCCTGACAAGCAGGGTAGGAGGCTCATTAAGGTTTCGTGAGTCACTTATCATTTAATTTTCCCTTTAGGAAGCACAACATGTGAGTGCAGGGCCAGTCCCGGACTGTTGTTCATCTCAGCGCTAGCACGAGCTGCTGGCAGAGTTGCTTAGAATGAAAAGAAACAGCAACCGGAAAGCTTTTCTCACTGTGAACATAGTTAGGAAGCACTCTGAAGTTGTTTGGTTACTGCCTTAATATAATACTGCCTCTTACTGAACACAGTTTGAAATCCCATTGTCAAGTCCTCTAAGAGCTCACTGAGATGTTAAGGGCCACACCCAGCCCTTTGCTAACCTGTGTGACACCTGCTAAAGGCCATGGGGATTTAACCCATGCAGCTGAGAGCAGCATGTGAAGCCTAACACTGGACGGTATTTTTAGAAATTACACAACTACAGAAATTGCACACACACACACACACACACACACAAATCAGTCAGTAAAGTCTGTCTGAGATCCCTCTGATGCTGCTTGGGGTGTTCAGCAAAAGGAGAGAGCCAAAAGGGAGCTATGAAATATCCAGTAACGAATGGCAATACCTCCTATTCTGAAGACATCAGGGGCAGCACTGCCACTGCGAGCACGGAGAGGGAATGAGTGAAAACCAAACACTCTCCCAGACCCAGCTCTGTGGGGTAACGGAGGGTATAGGCATCTTGCAGCTGAATGCTGTATGGGCGTACAGAGCCCTGACTGTGTGGGGGACCCTGGTGAGACACAGAGAGCTCTGCCCAGGCTGTGTGTTGCAATGGCACGTGTGGGAGGAGGCTGTCGGTGGCTGGTCTGCCCACACAGGACAGGTTGGGGAATGAAGGAAAGGGTGGCGTGAGCCCCAGCTTTGCTGCTGGTCTGCCCCAAAGCCGCTGCTGCGGGCACCAGGTAAAGCCAGGCTGATGCAGGCTTGAGTCTGAGCAGAATGACCACCGAGTTGTCCGGTCCTTGCAGCACTCCTGAATTAAGACAGCTGCTCAGTGCACTGAGCTGGAGACTCTTAGTCACAGCAGAGAGCAAAACAGCCCCATTTCCTGGTAAAAGGATGTTAAAAGGAATCCCACTGCCTATGGAGAATTTTTCTGCCAGTTCTGCAGAGAAATGACACCACTGCAGCATTCACAGGTAGTGGGTGCAGAGGAATTAATTAAACACAAAATAGTAACTGTGCCTTGGTTTTTAACAGGCTGCAAAACTCCCCCCTTTTCTTCGGATTTTTATAGAACTGAGTTCTGCCTCCTCCCATAAAGCGATTCAGCTTTGAGTGTGTTCACCAGGCGTTGATAGTTCTTCCTTCACAGTAACACTCAGGCCAAATCCTGAGTGCATTCAGCATTTACATACAGGTACGTTAACATCAGGTGAGGGACTGGCGATTAAAAATACAGGCACGCCAGCCTAGTAGGGATGTCCAGATGGGATCCCTCAGCCTCCCTGCTGAATCTCTGTTTGGAAGGTAGGTTCGTCGGGAAAAAAAGAAAAGACAAGCTGTGGGGGGAAGAAGAGCATTGAGAAAGAACGAGAGAAATAGAGACGAGCAGGGAAGTCAAATTTAAGACTGGTGTGAAATTTTAAACTATTTTAGGAGAAACCAGCAGACCTGCAATTATCCCTGCAGGACTGATGAAATGTCTAGAGCTTTGCAGCACATCCGTGAATAAAACCCACCAGGTTAACCCACCTCTGTTGTTTTTACAGAGCATTTCCCTGTGCCTGTCTGACAGAGCTGATCTACAACCCTTAGCAGATAATTAGAGAAATAAAAAATTACGTTCTTCAGCCTGTGAGAATTTTTTTATTTCCTGTTATTTATTTCCCTTATTCATAAAGGACATTTTTTGATACACTTGCCCAGCAAAGATGATAATATTTCTTATTGAATAGTTAATTCCTTAGAACTCCTGCTCCCAGCTGCTAGGAAAAGCAAACTGTCATAATTTTCTGTCCAATAACCTCTTCCAGTAAGTGATTTAAAGTTAGGCTTTCTCCGATTTTATTTGAAATAAGACCACAGTTCTAGATCAGCTGCGGACTAGTGCTGCCTGTGAAGGAAGCTGCTGCTCGGAAAAGGGGGTGATACGGAGAGGTCTGAGGCACGAGGCTTGCTTTAGAAAGGGGCACTGCAGGCAGGGTGTACCCGGGAGTCAAGAGGTCTTGCTATGACCATCGGTGATGGCAGGGGCAGCTCCCAGAGAAGTCAACAACGTGAGCTCACTGGCTTCTGTCAGGGCAGCCATATAGTGCTGGATAATAAAGGACTCAGGGGTTATGGTATAAATTTGTCTGGCCGTTCTACACGCCTGTGAGCACATAGCGTGTAGCAGTATGTTTCATACTGGCTTTGAACCTATCTTGAAATTAATTAGAGGTTCACAAAGGTATTTTAAAGTATTCACTCCTCCATAATTTTTTAATAGTGTTTGATAATTTCAGCA
>NW_010392289.1:37588-38945 GCF_000710305.1 Buceros rhinoceros silvestris | reverse complement strand
CAGGAAGAGAGCTCTTATGCAACATTTTGATGTGCACTTCTTGAATAATTAATTGTACCTGGAAGGGGATGACTCGGTCAACCCCATCGTGATTTGTGTTTGTCTAATACAGGCTGTTTGTGCTTGTGCAATAGATGTTCCATGAGATATACCACAAAGAGTGCATTTAAGAATAAATCCTATAAACACAGAATTAAGATAGTTTTGCAACATCGCTCACAGTGCCTGAGATGGAAAAGCCCAATATCCACTAAAGAACACCATGGGTTTTTTTTAACCTTTGTCTCACAGCTACTGTAACAGGGGATGTAAATGACACTCTGCTGCAGAGAGCTGCTTCATGTCCACAGTGAGCCAGCCAAAATGTTGCTAAACATTTCTTAGTGGGAAAGATGGGCAACTGTAGCCTTGCCATCTGCGTGTGGGCCTCATACATTTCACTGTCTCAACAGATCCAGCAGCCACGCAGCCAGTGGAGAGGCAGGCGTGGGATCTGCATGCTCTGCGTGTATAAGCACTCCACACAAAATGAAACATCTTCAACAGATGTTCAACAGATCTTTGACAGCTAGCAGTGTTCCCCAGAGGTCAGTACTGGGTCCAGTCTTGTTCAACACATTCATCAGTGACCTGGATGAAGGGACAGGGGGTACCCTCAGCAACTTTGCTGATGATACCAAACTGAGAGGAGTGGCTGATATGCTGGAAGGCTGCACTGCCATTCAGCAAGACCTGGACAGGCTGGAGAGTTGGGTGGAAAGAGACCCAGTGAAGTTCAACAAGGGCAAGTGTAAGGTCCTTTACCTCGGGAGGAATAACCACATGCACCAGTACAGGTTAGGGGTTGACCTGCTGGAAAGCAGCTCTGAGTAGAAGGACCTGGGTGTCCTGGCAGACAACAAGTTAACCATGAGCCAGCAATGTGCCTTCATGGCCAAGCAGGCCAATGATATCCTGAGGTGCATTAAGAAGAGTGTGGCCAACAGGTCGAGGAGGTTCTCCTCCCCCTCCACTCTGCCCTAGTGAGGCCACATCTGGAGTACTGTGTCCAGTTCTGGACTCCCTGGTTCAAGAGAAAAAAGGAACTACTGGAGAGAGACCAATTAAGGGCTACAAAGACAATTAGGGGACTGGAGCATCTCTCTTCTGAGAAAAGTCTGAGACACCTGGGTCTGTTTAGCCTGGAGAAAGAGAAGACTGAGCGGGGATCTGATCAATGCTTATCAATATCTAAAGAGTGGGTGTCAAGAGGCAGGCGCTTTTCAGTGGTGTCCAGTGACAGGACAAGGGGCAACAGGCACAAACTGGAACACTGGAAGATTCACCCGAACATGAGGAAAAGCTTCTTTTGAGGATG
>NW_010392289.1:0-37420 GCF_000710305.1 Buceros rhinoceros silvestris | reverse complement strand
AGGATGGTGGAGCACTGGAACAGGCTGCCCAGAGAGGCTGTGGAGTCTCCTTCTCTGGAGATATTCAAAACCCACCTGGACACGATCCTGGGCAGCCTGCTCTAGGTGAACCTGCTTTAGCAGGGGGGTTGGACTAAGTGATCTCCAGAGGTCCCTTGCAACCCCTACCATCCTGTGCTTCTGTGAACCTGTCCATCACTGCTGCTCTGGGTAGTCCAGTGGCTCCAGGTAATGCAGAGTTTTCTGCTCAAAGCTTAAAGATGGTTATTCAGACTCCCTCCCAGATGACTTCCTATCTTGTAGGTAATGCTGCCACCACCATGTGCTTGGGTAATGCAAAGCTTTGTGTTCTGAATGGTATTAACTTATCCTATCGCCACCAGTACGTGCAGAAACATCTTGTCTGTAAATCCCAGTTGTTCCTAAAGCCTTTGTGGCCAAATCTCTTTCTGAAGTGCCCGCTTTACCTGTGCTGGAATACCCCAAAGAGATTCAAGCATGAAAATTCAAGGCTTTAGATTCCACAACTGCAACTATTTCTGTCTGAACTGGTCAGATACTCATGTACCCGTTAGTGAGAACAGCCAGAACACCCTCAGTCATCATGGTGTGGCAACGTTATGACTTTTAGTCCTTCAGAAAGAGATTTGGCCACAAAGGCTTTAGGAACAACTGAGAAAATTACACTGGACAGTATAAACCACTAACTCTGTGCTGCCCTGTATTGTACCACTGTTTCCCATTCCAGTGATGGTGAGATGTAAATATAAGCTCTTGATGGTGGTGACTGCATAAAATCAGTTCCTTGGAGCTATTAACACAGAGATTTGACAGAATCTTGTGTCTTTGAAATAGGTCTTATAAATATACTTATGTAACACAGAAGAACATAGATCTATAACTTCTTTTTGGACACACACTTCACAGAGATTGCTCCTGAAATCTGGGTTGGTTTTTTTTTTTTATTTGCAGATGGGAGAGGAGAATGTATCACGGTTATCTGGAAATCTACAATTAATAACTACTTTCTCACTCTTCAGGAGTTTTTCTTTTTTTTTTTTTCCTTTTTTCTTCAGGAGTTTTTCTCCTTAATGGAGAAAAGAACACCTTTTGGAGGGTCAGGGACATTACAGAAAACAATATTCATATCGTATAAATTTAAAGAGTTTACAATTGTCTTCTCCAAGCTATCACCCACAGGTCAGATCCCTGAGAGCGGACAAAAACCACAGCTGTATTGCCTCTTTAAATGATTCCAGTGAACAGCTTTGCTCTGCTCAGCCCTGCCCCTACACTCAGTGATCAGCAGTTCCTCTGAAGGCTTACCCAGAGCCACAGGAAGCCAACACCGGTAAGCAGCTCCTTGCAAGAGGACAGCAATGCAGAGATCGCTTGCTGGCCCTGATGTGCTCTGCACTTAGTGGTGGGGCTCCCGCTGAGCTCATCAGCTGCCCCTGAAATGCTTTGAAGATATAAACTGGTTCTTCAGTCCTGTTGGAGCATTGCTGAAGAAACACATTAATTTTTTTCTCATGGAAACAATTTCTTGTGAACTTTAAGGGAATTACCTGACTGCACCAGTCCTTTGGATGCTTTGAAACCCCTGCTCAGCCTGAGCAGCAAACACTTCTTTTCCATTCTTTGTGCTGGCAGAGAGGGTCTGGCATGGAGAAGTCTCTATCTGACCTGCAAATAACCGGCACAACGAAGTGCTCACTTTTACAGGCAGATTGGCTGTGTGCTGGTGGGAAGAGGGCAATTCCACATCAGCATGTCAGGGAAGCCACAGAGTGAGTGGGGAGTTGGAGAAAATCACCAATCCCTTCCCCAGCAGCTCTGGCGTTACTCCTCCGCTGTCCAAGCAATGCAACCCCTAGGATGGCTGCAATAAACCCCTTACGGTAGACACTGGCAATGAGCCCTGCAAGAGGGCAAAGGGTTAATTGAAAACAGACTCTCCTTCACAAGCGAAGATTTAAAACCTGCAACTCACAGCAATAACTGCCCAATTTATTTCCAGTGGGATGAGGGCAGCAGGAGGAATGCACCACATAACTCATCGCTGGTGCTGGGGGCCTGACGTGCACATCTGGAGCACTAGGTACAGTGACAGGGTGGCTGGAGGCAACACCAAGCAGAAAAGTGAGGTAACAGGAGACGTGAGGTAAGTGATACACACGGTCAGAGCAGCTTCCTACAGGAGCATGAGCTGCAGGTAACCCAACCTTGATGCCGGGGCATCAAGAAGCTTGGGTGGCTCTCCAGCTCCCAGAGCTGCCAGCACCATCCTTACAAGGAAAAGAAACAGAGCTCTGTGTGGGGGTTTGCTCTGCAAAGCAGCATAGGTGGGTTTGAACCTTGGGGCCTGGGGACTCAGGGAGGTTTTGTGCTATGGCTGACAGGAACTTTAAAAAGCAGTAGCATTTTCTGTAAGTGTTACATTTGAATCTCTTTGACATTTTCCCCTTGGTGCTAATTATTCCCAGCAGCTTCCCACCACGCAGCAAATGCCTGGCACCGTGACAGTTATTAAAAACCTGTTAACAGGCTCTGGAGGAAAGTGCCTGGAGTCACCTTGCCAGGTGAAAGAGAGCCTGTCAAATAAGTAAAAATAAATTGGATCTGAACCCTTCTTAGGCAGCTTCAGAGACTTCCCAGAGGCAGAGGATATGGTCCTGGGCAGCTGGCTCTAGGTGGCCCTGCTTGCAGAGCAGGGCTGGACCAGGTGACCTCCAGAGGCACCTGAGCTATTCTGCAATTCTGAGTTTCTGCCCAAACGTGCTGCTCTCTTGAGAAACAGCTCTGACAGGCACTGCCTGGGTGGAGTGAAGCATGAGGGATCTGCTCGCTCAGAAGCAGCTAGTACAGCACTGGTTCCGATCCTCTCGGTGACTGAGTGTGATCAATCTGATGGGAGTCAATTAAATACTCATATGGAGTAAGTATTCCAGCCCAGCCTGGGCTCTGCCTTCTTGCTCTTCTCAAGACAGGAGAAGTGGCATGGCTCTGTCCACAGGTCCAGTGTTAAAGGGGCTTTGCAGGATGTACACAGTTAAGAGTTTCTGCCACGCAGAAATGAAACTTCCCTGCTCAGAGGCTCAGCTTTCAAGCAGCAAGTCCCTGAGAGCAGTGTTTGGATGACGGTGGCACTGCACTGCCTGAGGGCCGTGTTTCCACACAGCTCCTTCCCTCATCTCTCTGCCTGTTGGCTGTGGTTTTAGCAATAAATTACTGACTTTAGAGCCAAGTGGCAGGAGGAATTACAGTGTATCATAGGACAATGCAAACCCTGGGGAGAAGATAACACTTCTGAATTACCGGAGTCATCTGAATGATAATTCACAGGTAAATTCAGGTCTTATGGGCCTATGTGCCATCCAGACCAGGAGCTGATGAAGTATTGCCCCACAGGTTATCTGTAGGAGGTGCATAGGTCCCCCAGTGTTGTATTTGCCAGAGCTGTGCTGAGGCTGCTGTCTGCATAAAGATGTTCAAGAACATCTGGTCTCATTGAGGTGTAGCCTCAATGTCCATTCCTTTCAACCCGCAAAGCCGGGAAACCACAGTGTAAGAGAAACACTTCGCTGCTTTCCCCAGCAAAGTGCAGGGAAGACAAAGCAGGAGAATGGGGAAGGTGGGATGTGGATCTCCAGGTCTTAAAGAACTTCCATAGAACTTGTAAATCACTGCTTCTTTGGTCCTCGGATGGCCATCCAGACAATCTGAGTGATGGCAGGCAGTGCTTACCAAAAGATCAGTGACCTGAAAGGAGACTATGCAGTCCCAGAGAAAAGCTTAGCACAGGTTTGCCAAGCTCAACCCAATTCCTCAATACCTCTGGGCTGGCAAAGTGTCTGAGGAAGCAATAGTTCCCACTAGCTCATCCAAAGTTATCTGGAATGAAGTTGTGGCCTAGCAGGGCTATCCAAGTGACTGCTGGAGTATGTCCAAGAGTTTTGGTGCTGTGGATCAAAGAGGACAGAGCTTTCTTGCGATCCAGGGCACCCAGGAACTCAGTCTTAACGATGTGATGTCATGGGAAAAAAAAAGAGGTCATCTGAACACCTAGTTTGAAGGAAACTGTCATAAGTACAGGAAAAGCTTCGATATGACTTTGTGTGTGTATATATATCTATCTATACGAAGGCATGGCATCCTGCTGATGAATGTTTGCTAAGGATAATCTGTCATCATTTTTAATATGTGCCCACCAGAATCAGCAGCTATCAGGAGGACACCTTCGCGAGTAACTGGCAGTAAGACATCCAGAAATCCAAAGGAGGCTGCTGTGTGCTGGTATGGTCCCCCTGCCACTGAAAGCCCCCTTGAGACCCAGAGCGCTATCTCTTCCTCCCCCTCCCTCTCCCCCCACTGCTTCCTAGGGCATGAAGCAACCCAGGGTCAGTCAGGCTCAGACCGTGAAAGACAGCAAAACAGCAGTAAGGCACCTCCTCGGTGTGCCGGGCCTTGCACTCCTCCTGATAGTCCAGTACGTCCTTACTTGGGTCATGATAACCTGGTACATCTGTAGCTGAGTCGAGGCCAAGAGGGGGGCGATAGCAAACATCAGAAATCGACAAGTTCTGGGCCTGCGCAGCTAGCAGAAAAAACCAGAATATTACGACATCCGAGGTGGGCCAGAGTGGGAAAATATCTGATGAAAGTCAATCATCCTGGACCCTGTAAATAATCCTCCTAAAGCGAGACCCTCTGAGCTCTCCTGGATCGCAGCAGGCTGGGTCCTGCATCTCCCCTGAGCTGGGATGCCTCTCAGGTACAAACTGCATGAAAGGCCAGGACAAAGTCAGGCTTCTCGAGGCTCAGTTATTGTCTGTTGAGATGGACAGAGCATCGTATTTGCTCTAAACTCGGGAAGGAAACTTTAACTGTAGGCTAGTCTCTCTTTCATCCACCTGTCTCGAGTGTGGAGGGGTCTGTGTTTCACTGGATCCAAATAACTGTTTGTCCGCATCTATGTTTTCTGGCTGTGAGTATGCATATGCATATATATATATACACACACACACATTAAGGATATCCTGCAGTAACTTAGTGTGAATCTTGTCATCATCAAATCTGTAACTAGGTCACTGTTTTGACTGTCACATATCTGACTGAATGACCTTGTTAATTTTAAATTGTTTAGTAATTAAGTGCCGCTAAAAAAAATCAACCCTTTGGTCTACCCCTCATTAATAAATCATAGGTTGCTGCCTAATCTCAACCATGCCAGTATTTTCTCCTGTGACAGGACGCTACCTCACAGTAGCCTCTGATAGACCTTACCCAGTGCTGATCTCACTTTCCAGGCATCTAACAGATGGCATCTTGGGCCTCTGGCTGAGCCACAGTAACAGAAGTCCTAAACCACGAGAAATTAAGGAACTGTAAATAATGCCATTTGGACTCCTCCCTCCAGACTGCAATCATTAGAGCTGGTGTTTGGGCAAAGCCTTCCTGCACAGAAAGGAAGTTACCCAGCTGACCAGCTGCCTCAGACTCCTGCTCATTTTCTCTCTCACAGGAGAAGAGACAAAGGTCAGTTATTTTTGGGTCTCTCTATGCCTCGGCCATCTGCAGCTGTAGGGAAGTAAAAATATTCACAGTTCTCATTCTCATTTGTGATCAAATGTGGGATTCAAACACTTCATCACTCATCATTTACATATCCTGCTATATTGAAGGCACCTATATTCTATAATCTATAATTATATTTCAAGGGGCTTTTTGATTCTGAAAGCATATTAACCAACCAACCAACCCAATTATCAAGAGAATTCCATGAAAGAAATATCTTAATACATGGTAACTTACTTGGTTAATAAACATCAAAACAGTCAGTAATGATTCCCAGATTTTCCTTTTCACACCACAATTCTGCAATATCCCAGAAAAGAGATCTTCAAGCAGTCAATTGACTTTGCAGTCCCATTTTAATCTGCCTATTTCAAACACAAGTTGTGAATTCCCTTTCTCTTGCATTCACTTTACACAATTTATAATCCCCCTGATTTTCCTTACAAACGTTAGTACTGTTCAGGCTCATTGATGTGCTTTTGTCTGTAGGTTTCAGACAGTGACAGCCTTGCTGAGTCTTCTAAAACTAAATTTAATATAGAAGACTTCACATCTTGTCTTCAGAAACCCTGGAGGATCCTCTGCTTGAGAAAAACATTTTAAATTTTTTAGTTCATGGAATAGAAGGTCACTTTTGTCATGCTGCTGCTAGGGTGGCGTATCATTAGATATGTCTCAAAAGTCAGAGTTCTGCAGGCAGAATGTGTGAGTAAATGACTGCTTCACTGCTTTCAAAACTATGAAGACGGGAATCAGACATCTAATGCTTACTAATAGCTCCAGAACCCTTGCAGTAAAACCCAGAGCTAATGACAGGAGAAAAGATGGACTCTAAGACAGCTGCCATATTGCATTTGTCAGACCAGAAGTAAAAGTCCGAGTAAGCAACAACGAGTGAGTCGATGGCTCCCAATCTCCAAATAAAACAGAAGCCCACAAGTGCAACACAGCAGGGACCCAAAGCTCATGGTCTTTGCCTGACCTATTCTGATGTGAAATATCATCAGCTTGAAGTTCAAAGGTATTAGATTTCTTTGTAAGACCTTTGGAGAAGTTGATAATGACATATATTTTGCGATAGCATCGAGACTCCCAATTGCAAAAGGTGTTCACTGCAGAAGCATTTTTCATTTGCACAAATCTAGAGACTTGAAAATTAACCTGATCTGGAGAAGCACAGCAGGACCGAACATGAAAAAAAAGAGAATAATGTTTAAGCTGCCTTTTAGTACAACTGACCACAGAATACTACTCGGGTGACAGAATTATAACACTGATGCTTAAACAATCCTGTTCTTGGTTTGCAAAGACGAAGGCGGCACAACAGGTTAAAGAAGAATGCTTTATTCACCTTTCATCTCTCACAGTTCTAAACAGTAAATGTAGTTAACAATTCACCCATGGTACCGGAGAACGCAGTCTTGGTATCAGTAAAATGTCTACTGCTTAAGGCACTGGTAGTGGGAAGAAAGGAGACATAACATGGATTGCTGCTGTTAATCAGAATCTGAATCTATCATGAACGTGTGCTTCCTATTCAAATGCTTAAAATTCCATGAGCTACATTCAACAAACAAATGTTTATACAACTTCAGTAATTACTGAAACAGGAATTGGTGGCTCCCCAACTTCGACTTAAGAGCAAGTATTGCATTACTTTGGAGTGGAATCAATTTCTAACCTACTAAAAGAAAACAAAACACGACTTACTTCAGCAGTATGGCGTTAAGACCCTGTATTTGGTTACAATACAGCAAGCAAAGTCAAGTAACAGCATATGAGTGCCATATACTGTCACCTTAAAAGGAGCAGTTTTACAATATAAAAAATTATTTTAGAACATACTAAAGCCTGGTTTTGTACAAATGTTTTTACAAAACTGAATTACTCTAAGAAAAAAAATCAAGAACATTTTAAATATGAATCACTCTTTACATGTTGCACGCATAAAATTACTTATCTTGATGATATAAATTAGGAGTTCTACAAACTTCTTAAAGCTGGCATCCATACACTATTGAAATGTACACATCGGAAATACTGAAGTGTTAGTTCTGCAAAAAATCCTTAAGAGTCACATTTATACTTGCCAAACAGACACAGTGACCTAGATTTCTAAAGGAGCCACAGCGGCCTCCCGTGGCCACCTAAGAAATCCCTGTCCTTAACCTTTTCATCGATTTTGAACACAACATTCCTTACAAATGTTAATAAACTTAAAAGGTACAACAGTGGTTCATGCTTGGTCCATGTATCCCAGGAAACGACAATATTTCTATTTTAAATGAGTATAAAGGAACATACTCTTCACAAGAGCTAGCTCCTGGTCACAAACACAAAGCCATGTCTCCTCTCTGAATCAGCAAGAACCTGTTCCAGAACAGTTAACAGAAGTGTTTTTTGTCGGTCAGTGAGAGATGGTCTTCAACAGATGTTCAACACATGTTCAATATTAGGATCCCAAATATGTAACTTCAACTTTTGAGAGAACGAGGGAAGGATACATGAATTGATGCTGACTGAAAGTCCAAACCAGAACACAGATAAAGTTGTATGAGACATTAAATGTGTGTCAAGTTCATTGGTATACAAAACCCAAAATTAGTTTAAAAAGAAACCAACTGTAACAAAAGAGTCCAAAAATCAACCGGGTGCCTTCTTCCATTGCTCTGAAGGAATGTAACAAACAGGAACAAAACATTGTCTTCTATGTCACAAACAGATGAACAATGTGAGAACACCACAAAAATCGCAGTAGTGACTGTCTCTCACCTGCAGTACATTAATCAACACTCACATTCTTCTACTGCTTATAAATCTTCTCTGTTATATTCAACTTTCTTTCCATTGAGTGACTCTTCTGCGTTTGATGCCAGCCAAGTGAAATACACCTTCACGGGATCAATATTCCAATGCTTGTGAAATGATACTGGAATTTGGTGAGAGAGGTAGCCTTTTGGGTAGTCCATTGGTCTTGCCTAAGATGGAAGAATAAACCAAACCCACTAATACTCAGTGATGAAGAATAGTTTTAGAGCAAGAAAGTATCACTATTCAATGGCCTCTGCTTCACAACAAAGCAACGTGGCACTGACAAAATACACAAGATGGTAACAAAGAGGTTTTTACATCATTCTGTTAAATCAGTTGATAGTCATTTGTTTAGACCGTCTAGTCATACTGTGGTCTTCATGCTACGAAGTACACTGACATTAAACACACCCTATTTCACAGGGTGAAATGGTCACCATCTATGAGAGCAAGTGATAAACAGTGTACTTTGTATTGCATATTTTTAAATATACAGTTTTGGTTCAATAATGACAAAGTGATTTTAAATAATATTCTCTTGCTCCTCCTCTTAATGACAGTCACCAGCACTACCAGTGTGACTGTATGATCCTAATAAGGCCACAAGCAGCTGAAATATATGAAGTTTTATGATGGGGAAAGGTTACCAAATGCAGGAAATATTGTGGTGCTGGAAAACTCCACTGTTATTCTTTAGCAGGTTATATCAAAAGAGACAGAATTACAAGCACAGCTACATGATGCAGCTGAACTCTTAATGCACTGAGCATGTTTCATTTCCTCTGACAGTTTCATGGCATCTAAGTCATCATTATATGAAAAAAGCTGTAGTGGTCTGTGGTAACATTAGGAGACTT
Organism: Buceros rhinoceros silvestris; assembly: GCF_000710305.1. Taxonomy (NCBI): domain Eukaryota; kingdom Metazoa; phylum Chordata; class Aves; order Bucerotiformes; family Bucerotidae; genus Buceros; species Buceros rhinoceros. The sequence continues at coordinate 28,175 of NW_010392289.1, read as the reverse complement.
TTTCATTGTAAATAGTGGTTTTGCAAAGAGAAATGCATGAAAGGCACATTTCCAGTTTTTTCTAGATGTAAAATACAAGAAGAAAATGGAGTGATTTGGATACTGAATCACTGATTTGATGCCTAAAGTAGTAACTGATTTAGTACTGCACGCTTTGCCTAATCATGGTGGCATCAGTATATTCCACATGGTGTGTTCTTCACGCAGTTCCATATACACTCCCTTCATAAAATTAGGCAACAGGATTTGATATTAAGAAATCTGAACAGGTGGTGGTGGTAGTTTGTTGGGGTTTGTTTTGTTATTATTTTGATTATTTAAACCACAGAGTGCTTATTTTAAAAAATTTCACTGGGGAAATCAAGCGGGAGCCTATCTTCCTCGAAACTTTTGGAAAAAAAAAAAAAAAAAAAAAAAAAAAAAAAAAAAAAAAAAAAAAAAAAAAACCAAAAACCCAACTTTAATTCTTTAGGTTTCAAAATCCTAAAGAATTTACTTTGATCAGAGATAATTTTTAGATATATAAGACCAAAGATTTTTGCTGTTTGAAAACCAATCAGCTTTTGGTTGAGCTATGGACAAAATTTTTGTGTTTTGATAATTTTAAAAGAATGAGATCTGCTCTAATAACTATTATACCGCTTTACAGGTGCTTGACCTTAAGATATAAAGTTCCTGAATTTCTTCTTCCTTACATTTTATGGAATCAGTTATTGTAATCTTTGCCCGTTTTTTTTTGTGCTAGAATTTGTATTTGGCTTTCCATAAAAGCCAAGTAGGTTGCTCTTGCCCAGATTTTATATTTTTAAGACTACAACTGTGGCTGCTACACAACATGGAAAGGTTCCTGTTCCTCTTTTCAAGAGTCTCATCACGTTAAAAGCCTCTGCGGCAGGTTACAGAAGACATATCTACCTTAGCATGTAGCAAACAGGAGATCAGTGAGAGCGAACAAACACTGTTACATCACAGACACTCTAAGGATTAAGATATAGTTGCTTCTGTTTCATAATATATACTCAGTACAATTCTGGATTCGTGTACTTGAAAGAACATTGGGTACATCATATTTCAGTCAAGCCTTTAAAAAATAATTTTCTTGTTAACAGAAAATCCAGTTTTGGTTTTCTAATTTTTAAAATATTTGCTACATAGTAGTGGAATTCATAGAATAAGTACACTTAATGTTTATTCAGTAGTTTTCCCCCCAGGGTTAATTTTTGTTCAAGGTATTTATAAGCAATGGTACAGATGAAGTACAATTCAGGTGTCATTACCTGTGTAGAAAAACCAAACTTCACTTTCAAAGTGATTCAGTATCCAACACACACTGTTAGGGATTACAAGGAAGTGCTTTTGTTTGTGGTATAAGGGCCACTCCTACAAATCTGTAAAATGAGTTCTGCTCCTTCTGGCTCTCCTTTAACTAGGTGTTTGGGGTTTTTTTAAACACCTGTGCAAGCACAAATTATTCAATAACATGGTTGATTTTATAAGATGCATTACACGCTTCCTATACTGAAAGGAGTAAGTGGTGATAAACAATACAGGGAAATAAAGAGATATGATTTTTTAACGTGGATAAGGAATTAAAAGTATTGCATAGTGTGTTGTCAGTCTTCCCATTTCTCTAAATAGTAAGTGTATTCAGAAAAAGAATCTCAATACTGGAAAAACTGATTATTTAAATAGCAAACTTCTCGGCACTAACGGCTGCTTTGAATTACATGGTAATTTACTAATTTTCAAGTAGCTGATTATCTTAATCTCAGTTCATATTCAGATACATGTCTTCCCAGTTTTTAAACAAGATTAACACCTGAAAAATATCGAACACTACACTGTTTAAAATGCTGATTTTTTAAGAAGTTGTGCACTGTTTGGGAAAAATCCTAAGTGCTCCTTCTCTTTAATGCCATGGGAGGAAGGTAAAGTGTTTATTTGGTTTACAAGGCAGCAAATCTCTCTGGGACTCAATGCATCATGTTTTCCACTGTGACTCTACAGTTAGATCATTAAAGATTCTAGGAGACAGAAACAAGATTCAAATCTATTCCAACCCGATTCTCCCAAATGGAGAATATACTCACTAGAAAATCATGTTTTGTGACTTCTTTTTCCCTTGTGCTGGCATAGGGCAATTTATCATATTTTCAACATTCTTCAAAATCCACCACAAAAGCGAGAGTTCTGGGAATACTTTTACATTTTATATCTTCATTAATGAGATATCTCAGAATAGTAAACACTGAATCAATAGAAAAATTGGGTAAGTAGAGAAGACAAATTTACTGAAAAATTTCACCATCTTCATTACCTGAAGAAAGAAGTAGTGTGGTGTGGGTTTTGTTTTTGTTTTTTTTTTTCCTTTCCTTACAGGACATAGCACATCAAAAGATGTGGCTCCTATTTCTGTATTTTTTCCAAAGTTCTCACATCAATGTATTTTATAAAAAATGCATTATATAGCCATAGGGTAACTGAAATATCTTATAAACTATTAAAGTATTGTAGTAATCTGTGCTTTGAGAATATTCTTATTTGCTTGATCAAACTTGTTCTGGAGATAAATAAGGTACAGCAGCAGCCTCTTGCTTATCACTATTATACATCGAGTTTGCAATATATATGATTCCTGTTTTCATGTGTATACTTATAAGAATGAAATGTATTTTAAATACTAGTAAAAATAACTCTCTGACCTGATGGAAAAGTGGGCTATGTGTTATAGGGATTCCTAAGCCACTGAAACACATCCCAAGAACCATATCATCAGGCGCATCCATGCTGTAACACCGGCATTTACTAGCGAGCAGCTTCTGAACAGCTTTTCTGCTGAAAACCATCCTGAGTAAAAAAAGCAAATGAAATATATAAGACAATAACTACTAGAGAAGCCAAATGGCTGTAATTAATAAATATTGCTAAATGATATAAAGATACAAGACAAAAATATAGCCTACTAGTACAATTTCAAAATTTGAGAAGTCAGTACTGACAAGTAGTGCAAGAAGCATTGTCTGAAAGAGAATTACTTTACATGATGAAAATTAATTATACTGTTAATGCCAGTTGTTGTTATTCCAACAATTACTTAGCTAGCCACCATTTTTACTGCAGCTGATAATTCCTCCCAAATACGGCTAGGACTTTAAAGGGATATTCTCCTCTATCTCACTCAAATGTATCATCCAGTTAGTTATCATGTAGCAATCAAACGAAAAGAACTCTAAACCTGAACTGCCACTCCTTAAATCCTCTATTATACAGAGTTCTCTCTTAAGTGAAAAATGTTCCTTGAAGCCATTGCAAAGCTCTTCGGTTCATCCTAACTTTCTTGCTCATGTAAATATCAACCAGAGCCCGGAGCTGTTAGATCACTATCGCTAAAATAAGCCTTTAATAGACCAGAAATATGAGGATCACTTAAATTCAGCAACTGAGGGATATACTCTTGTTAGTATTCCACAGCTGCCTTTTCTGAAGTTACATCATCCACCCAATCAGAATGCAGGGTACTCTAGCTACTACAAGTTACACTAAAAGATTCACGCTCTGAAATCACTACATGGCTTCATGAGCTGATGGACAACCTTTTGCTTGACACTGGGACATGGCAAAACTTTTACAAACACTGAATGCTAAGGCAAAAAGACTTCATCGCTATAACTGCAAATTTGAAGACTGCACGTATCATAAATAGAAAAAAGACCATAATAGGGAGTTGTATTAAAAAACCAAACAAAAAAAAATAGTTGGGACTTGTGACCAGCAAGCGTTGCTACACAGAAGGTGTGACATAAAAAGCACACATTTGGGGAACTGCTAGTTGATTGTCTGGACTTTGTCCTTTCAGTTACATAGAATTCTTCACTTTCCAATGAACTTTCTCAAAAGAAGGGTATGGAGCAAGATAGATGATCTGTACCTCTATCTGCTCAAGCCCGATAATGAAAATAACCCTCAAATTTCCATACCTAGACCACAGAATAGAAACAAAGAGATAAACACTAAAAAGATACAGACATATAAGACTGGTAACCAACACCAGTAGGAGGTTTGTTTCTTAACTCAAGCATAAACCCTGCTTAAGTAAGACCTTATGCAAATATGTAAAATAATGAGAAGGCCAGTCAACTGACTTTTACTTAGTCATGGATAAGAATCTGGGAAGTTATTATAACCATTACTTTTCACAGAAAATTACACTAAGGACATTCAGACGTTCACACTAGTTGCTTTAGACATGCAAGATGAACACATCAGAGTCTTAAGACCGTTCTTACTGCAATATGAGTCAACCTAAAACTTCACACACATGTTAATTTAAACCAAATTTTGCATACAATCACAGGGACCTATGTGTCCCATGCAAGAGATCAACCCACAATGACCTCTTTCTATCAGCAACTATTTTCCAGGACATCAACATCAAACTCCTTGCTCAGCCACCTCTCCATAAATCATCGCATGAAAGTTCAAAACCAGAAGGAGAATCATGATCATTTTTCTCCATGCTTGGACAAAAAAAGAGAACAGGAACAAATATTTTCATTGCAGCAATTTGTACCCCCGGGTGTGCTGCTTTGAGTTCTCTTGCAAACTCCATGGGATCAAAACTCCTGCAGTTCAGATCGTAAGGGTATTTTTTGAAGCCACCATCCCAATTATCACTGCTTGCTACACTTTGAATGACATTATAAGGTGGTCTCTGAGTATATGGGCTGAATTCTATCAGATGAAACAAGGCTGCATGATGTGTGTCAGGAAAACACGTGGTGCAGATAACTGACAATAGGCACCCAGTTGACAGGCCCAGTGAGGCTGAAATCATCATCTCTGAAACATGCACAGTCCTCAGCACCAACTGTTTTGATCTACAGATCTGTTCCTAATGAGCAGCACAACTTCCTACTAGTTAGGACATTTGGGTCTTTGATCATCATTACATTTTAACCCTACTAGGAAACATCACTGTTTCTGTTGAAACTGATTTGTGTCTTAATTCAAAACATTTGCACTCAAAGCAGAGACTGATGTAGACCTCAATAGGAATTTAAATAAATTACCCTCCTCCACCAGTGATATAACTATATCCTCCTGTTCCCAAGCCGTAACCGTAGCGCTCTCCAAGAAATACTGGTTCATTTGGATCATAGCAGCTGAGCAATTTTCGGAGTCTGAAGATACTGTAATATGAAAATCCATTAAAGAAAAACCATCAAATCATGTAGACATTCATTTTGACACAGGCATTACTAGCCTAAATGGTATTCTAGTAAATAGCACAAAAATGACAGGAGAAATCTACAAAAAACAGAGATACAAACTGTTAAACAGAAATTTATGACGGGTTATATACTGTGAGATATGACTACTGAATTTGGTCAAATGATGAATTAATTAGCTTAAAATACTTTTCTGAAGTAGGCAAAGTTCAGTCTCATCTCAGAGAAAACATGAAATGATTTTTTTCCAAACAATGATTAAGATCTTTGCAAATGATCTTTTCTCCCAGGAATTTAAAAACAGAAAGGTAAGTTTAGGTATATGAATTTTGCTTTATCTACATTTACAGGCTCTTCCAAACTCTTCTTCTGTCACAATTTAATGTAAAGTATTCTCAGGTGTTCATGACCATGTGGTCCTGCTGGTTGATCACTGTGCCTATTTCACTTTTACTGTAGTGTCAGTTTTCATGTGAATGGATCTGATTTTCTAACAAAGGCAAGTCCCTGACAGCATTCTGGTGGCTCTGATAACTGACTTTAGCTTATGGAACCTTTCTTCTGGCACATGTACGTGAGGAATACATTGTAGAAAGTGTATTAGCAAATGACTAAAAAAAACAATCAGCTCAGATATACCTACACTGAAGAATCACAACATGTAATTGTGTTCAGACTATATGATTACACGTAACACCAATACGCACAGTTTTTATCAAGTTAGGATTACAGTGTTTTTAGTATCAGTCCAGGAATGCTGCAGGAAAGTAACCATTTTGTTCCTTAAAGGAATATAAAGCCACATAACTAATAAACCAGCCGTATCTCTTAAATACAGAAGAAGAGATGAGTATTGCTAGAACTCCGATTGACAAGAACAGTGGTAACTCCTGAAGTACTGCAATGTATACCTTATCAGGGTGTCATCATCCACTATGACTAACCAAGAAGTTCTGGGAGAGCTGTGATTCAAAAACCTCTCCAAAATGGCAAAAGTTTTCCCACAGTGACCTAAATGAAGAGAAATAACAGAATAAACATTTAAATAAAATTAAAATAATTTGTAATAAGCAATTATTCATGAATAAATATTTACTATACTATGTGAAACATTTTGGAAATCACTGGTGAAATATTTAAGATGCAAATTTAAATTACATCTTTGTTGTGCTGAATGGCATTTGTACAAATTGCTCCGACAAAACCAATGTACTTTTGAAGGATGTTGAAATATGGAAATTCTTTGAATTACGGAAACCTGAAAGATAAGCTTTGTATCCTGTTAAGCTGTTGACAATACTGGGCAAACTGCTGCTCTTAATTTCGAAAACCATAAAATGAGGAGACTATGACAGAAACACATTCTGTAAAATACTCCAACAAGATATTTTCATAGCCTTTCATGATGCATCAGGCAGGTCCACTGCTTTTATGTACATATTTAAGTCTACATTAATCTACCATACTCACCACCAGCAACTCCAGTCCTGATAACTTCCTCCAAGGAAAGGTCTTAACTTTCATCACAAGACTAACAAATTTGAGAGGTAAAATGCCCTTTACTAGGAGTTCAGCAGTGAAACAGCCTTGTTCAGAAGGAGCAAGAGCAAGTCTTGTTCAGAAGGCGGCAACAGAAACAAGAAGTTTCAAACCTCTACTGAATCTTCCTTAGATCTCAGAAAAATCTGACTGCAACAGTCCTTATTCATCTAGATTAGAGCTGATTGTCTAAAGCAATTATTGCTATCAATATTACAATTACTAAACAATCATTCCAAAATAAGGCTAGGATACTATATTTGAAGCTACTTCCAGTTAAATTTTTTTTTGAGAAAGTGCAGTAACTCTGTGCTTAACAAATGAAGAAAGTCTTGGCTTTGCTGATTTTGTGAAACCATGAACTTAACGCAGGCTGATATATGAACATTTACAAAACTAAAACCAAGATTTCTGTATCATATTCCATCACAAAAGGTGGACAAATCCAGTATTAGAGCAAAGCCAGCACAATTTGTTCAGTTTAGAATGCCAGTAGCCCACGGGTGCCACTGCTCCCCACAGCAATGCTCAGAGGCCAAATGTGGAAAGTTCCTTGACCCTGGTGTGACTAGAACCACTGGGCACAGCTTCTACGGATGAACCACACACACACTCAGCAGGTCTGTTGCCTCCTGAAAACAGTCTCTGGCTGCAGAGGTCACACTGCACCTGTGCAAATAAAATCCCTGCCTATTCTCTCTGCCTCTAATAGACTCTGTGGCGGACAAAAACAAAGGGCAGCGGGAGAGATGGAAATAATGCAGAGATCAGAACAACTGGCCTAGTGGGCCAGATAAAGGCAATAGACCACAGCTTGGACATCACTAATTCGGAAAGTGAGTCATAGCTTGTGGCAGAGACAAGAACAACAGATCAAATTAAAAAAGCCTCTAAAACTAATAAACTCATGGAACCATCATGTCCATAGCTTTTTCTTCTGTTCAAAGTAAATTAATTTAAAACCACATTATTTGCCATAACGATATCTTCCAATCTTAACATTTAGTTTTTGTGCTTAAATCAAGACATACCAGGCACAAGCACATGATATTTGAATACCATATGGCAAGTAGTTTATGCTCAGTAAGCAGCACTGTCTGAGGTCTTTTGAAATAAATCTATGACTTTTGCTGCTATTGATGATCTTAGTCAAAATTGTCAATAACTCAAGAGTTATTACTCTTACCCTGAGTAATAATACCCATTTTTGTCTCTTGGAGTATATTGGTGTACCACGCTTTCACGCACGCTACTAAAACCAACATTCGACCTACCCAGGTGAACTGCACTGTCCATCCATTTTCTGAGTGGCAAAAGCATTCGTTCAGTTTAGGCGGCACAAATGTGCTACAGAAATACAGAGTTTCTAAATTACGTACGAAACATGAAACACAGATATCACTCATAAAACTTACCATCTTTAGATGGTTATTCGCGCAAAACTGACAACAACAGTCAAGAGCTCACCTCTGTCAGTATTAGGTATGCCCAAATCTATGGTAGGAATGGAAATGTCTGCATAATCACTGTAGTACTCAATAAGGGCAGCTTCTCTTTCCCAAGTCTGCTTTACAACCGGTACTGCAAAACAACCGTTGACATTGAAACACAACATTGATTAAAATACTTACTTAATTGAAACATTTATGCACTTTGCTAACCCACATATTCCTTCGCATGGTGATGAAAATGCTGTTCCAAATACAGCACCATAGTTCTAAATGTTTTCTTTTTTCTTTCCTACAATGTTTAGAGAAAAACAATTTTACATTTTTTATGAAAGCTAGTCAGAGCAGTTTTCCTTATAGAACAACATTTAAAAAAATGACAATAGTTTCATTCATATTACATCGAAAACTGTGGTGCTCACATTTATGCTAATCAAAGTATGGAATTCATCACTTCCACACTTGCTGTGGTAGACTTTATAACACACTATCAGAGATCCATCATTCTTCCGGTCTTGAAACTGTCGCATTTTAAAAACAGCATATCCAACTATACAGCAAATAAAATATTCTGAATCAGAAACAGACCAATTGCACCTTTTGAAATGCTACACTTGTGTTACATACATATCTGACAGCAATTAATGCTCAAAAGGACCAGTCTGTGGAGATACACTCACAGAACGACATTTATAAATATCACACAACCACACAACCTCCCGTGGAGGTTCTATTCAATGGAGAACTTCTTAATGCTTCTCTACAAAGCAATCCTTTCCTTATTAGTTCGCCATTCCACATAAACATTCAAAATTGATCATACAAAATTCTAATAATGATCCTATGAAAGTTTAAATTATATCCAGAAGTGAATAAATTACGGGTAACACAAAAAAATCCAAAAGCCTGCAGGGTGTTTGGAAGAGAACTCTCACATGAAAATAACGATCTTTCTTCCATTTTAAAAATTAAGTGGTCAAGACTTAGATGAGCAACTACTCTAAAACACTGCATTCTACTGTCATTGTTCTTCTGCTTTATGTTCTTTGACACCATCCAGTAGGTCTCATTGGTAGCACGTAGTTCTTTAAATAGATGAAATATTTATATAACTTCCCTTTGCTGCTATATTACTCTGATGCTTGCCACTAGCTCATTTTAGACATTTGCTGGAATCGTTCAGCACCTAATCACCTAATCTAATGTTTGCTGCTGTACTGGGTTTATGTGGCAAATTTTGGCAGTGGCAGGGCTGCAAGAGCGGCTTCTGTGAGAACCTGCTAGAAAGAAGCCTCCCCTGTGTCTGACAGAGCTAGTGCCAGGCAGCTCCAGACAGACCCACCACTGGCCAAGGCCAATCCCATCAGCGATGGCGGCAGCATCTCTGTGATTACACATTTAAGAAGGGGGAAAAGAAAGCCGTGCAACAGAAACTGCAGCTGAGAGGGGAGTGAGAAAATGTGAGAGAAACAACTCTGCAGACACCAAGGTCAGCGAAGGAGGGGGAGGAGGTGCTCCAGGTGTCGGAGCAGAGATTCTCCTGCAGCACATGGTGAAGGGAGGTCCAGGGTGGAGCAGATATCTACCTGCAACCCGTGGAGGACCCCATACCAGAATATACGGATGTCTGAAGGAGGCTGTGACCCTGTGTGAAGCCTGCACTGGAGCTGTTGCCTGTTAGCTGTGGACCAGTGGAGAAAGCAGACCAATCTGGAGCACGTTTGCTACCAGGACTCGTGACCTTTGAGAGAACCATGCTGGAGCAGTCTGTTTCCAAAGGACTGAACCCAGTGGAATGGACCCATGCTGGAGGAGTTCATGCAGAACTGCAGCCCATGGGAAGGTTTCACGTTGGAGCAGTTCATGGAGGACTCTCTTGCGGAAGGGAGATCACACTGGAGGAGAGTAAGAGTGTGATGACTCCTCCCCCTGAAGAGCAAGGAGTGTCAGAAACAATATGTGATGAACTGACTGCAACCCCCATTCCCTGTCCTCCTGTGCCACTGCGGGGGCAGGAGGTAGAGAAATTGGGAGTGTAGTTGAGCGTGGGAAAAAGGTGAGGGTGGTGGGGGAAGGTGTTTTAAGACTTGAGTTTTATTTCTCATTACCTTACTCTGATTTGATTGGTAATAAATTGAACTGATTCCCCTAAGTTGGGTCTGTTTTGCCTGTGTGTAAAATTCAGTAATTGTTGAGCCTTTTAATACATTTTCCCTCCTGTCCAGCTGAGGTGAGTGATACACTGGCTTTGGTGGGCACGTGGTGTCCAGCCAGAGTCAACCCACCAGTACTTTAAATGGCGGAAATATTTATGTGACTTCCCTTTGTTGCTATGTAACTCTGATGCTTGTGAACAGCTCATTTTAACCCCTTGCTGGAATCATCCACCACCTAATTTCTTGTTTGCTACCTACCTGTATGGATCATCTAGCTCATAGTTCATAAACAAGTTTTGGTAAAGTCTAGTGCACGCAGGTGACTCATGGAGGTTGTAAAAGCAACCCAGCCTTGGATTGCCTGGAAGCCCTGTCCATGCCGGGATGACCCATGGGGAGCTACGTAGATAGCTCAGCCCCAAGTCATCCATAAACCATAGACCAAACAGGACAGTGCTGCACCATTCAAAGAACCGGAACCTGAGCTGAATCTTGAAATCCCTCATCAAATCACACCCTGAGTCTCAATCCAAACCTCAGTTGCCTGAGAAAGTAAGATAAAGAGAAGCTGAAGGGTTTCAGTGTTTTCAGCTGACAACCGCGTGTATCCAGATGATCACAAGATCAGGAAAAAAGAAAGGTAAGGGGAAACTCCATTACACTGCCAAAGATAAACATTTCAGATAGTATTATCCACTCAGGAGTAGTCTTGCTCACAGTCATGTAAATCAAGGGATAGAACCCCTAAAATTCATGTTAGAAATTGAGAGTCACCTCTCCAATGCTACATCTTGACTGTATGGAGATCCTTTCCCCTTGGTCAGGACACCGGCCAAGGTCACTTTTCTGGGATTGAGAGCCCTTACCTGGAGGGGTAAGTGAATATTTAGCATGTTCTAAGTTCTTAACTGTGGGTGATTAACTAACACACATACAACACTTAGCATGCTTTCAAGGTTGTTATAGTTCATCCTTGCTTTTAAATTGTCATAGTGCACTCTTCCACTGTATCTGTGAAAACCTGCAATAGTATTAAACCTGTAAGTGAAGTTCAAATAACTAGATGGCCTGAACCTTGCAGTCTAGTCTTTTTTCACCACACTGTCTACTTGCTCACTTTCCTCACCTGATCACACAGGGACTTGAAGGATTTATTATTATTTATTGACCAATAGTCAGTTTGGTAACACTAAGATGAATTGACGGTCAGCTGTAGACAGAGTAATAAGAACTCAATGCACTATGGAAAGGCTTTAATATTTGGAAAAAACCATAATTTCACTTCTGCAGTGTTATGCAATGCCAATACTGCCTCCAAAAGTTTTTAAAGAAATATAAATCTGCTCTCAATTTCTGCATAAAAAGTCCAAAGGGAATCATGTACCAAAAAAGTGTCTGTACAACATCACAGTGGAGTTTTGAAATGCAAAGCCAGGAATTTCACAATGCATTAACTCTATCTCCTACGTAATAAAAAGTTACATTGCATCATATAACAACACATAATCAGGCTCTAATTAGCAGAAAATGCCATTAAAACACTTTTTTTTTTTTCAACTAGAATAAGAAAACAAGCAGGCAGGAAATTATTTTCTGATTTTGTGGAAATGTTCTATTCAAAAACTTGGTTCTCAGAAGAACAAAACCAGAAAGCTTTCAGAAAACAAGGCCCCAGTACAGAAGCATCACAGATATACAAAATGCTTCCAACCTTCACCTGACAGAAGAGAAGCACCTCTAAAGGCTGTTTCACCTTTCTCCAACCAAGGACCTCACCCTCAGTAGGGTGATGTAACATACAGCACTATTTGCTATTACAGATTGAACCTCCCAGTTTCTCTGGTGTAGTTCCCCTTCTTTGTATAAATGAAAGATTAACTGAAGCAAGGAGCTAAGTCTCACCTCAGTTAAACAGTCTAACAAGGGGGCTACTATCTAAAGTGTCTTTCTCCTTTCCTTCCTTGTTTCGATGGAAGTGTCACCATCCAGACTAATGCCTATAAATTGAATCCTGAGATACTTTGTAATGACTAACAACTCATAAGTTCCAAAGAATAACTACATGATATTTTGGACTGGATGTTGAAGCAAATATTTATCAGTATGCATTAAGACTTCTGATTAAATGGAAGCATCTCTGTAGGCAGAGAGCACTACAGAGGTATTTATAGAAGGACAGCTCTAAGCTTTTAATTATATTTTATTTGTGCTACTTCTTGGACCTTGACACATGTTTGCAGTCCTGAAATTTTCTTATATAGCCATATAAGATATGTGTAAGAAGGAGAGTTGTATCTGGAATAAATTCTGAAGTAAAATCTAGCTACTTTTGCACATCAATTTCCAAGCCTTAATGTGGCACTAATGTAGTTTTTGGCATACAATAAAAAATGACTTACCAGGTAAAAAGAGCTCTCTGAAGCTGGCATCCATTAATCTTTCAAAATCTTGAGTAAGATTATCCTCTATTGCATAAAACTGGAAGCTGTGAGGAAAGTTCAAGAATTTTCCTCAGTCTTCAACAGGTGTTTCTTGAAGGATGTTTCTTCTCTCTTTTTGAAGCCTTATGTTCTTTTCTGACTTTCTAGTTTTGGGGGTTCTTTTGTTTTAATTTTGTTTTAAGAAAATAAATATGGATCCAGAAAGGAGAACTCTTCAGTGAACTCCAATTACAGGACAGTCAATTTTGTTTTGTCAAAAGTTACTTTAAAGATAGCCTAATGATTAGGTTGCTAAATACTAGAAATGAGCCTTCATGAAGTGCAGTAATGTCAAGAAAAAAATTCCATAAATCTTATTTTAAAGAAAAAAAAGCAACTGAAAAATAGTCTAAATATGGAAGCAAAAGAACCTACAGTTTTGGATGCATTAGCATCCAAATTATGCATTCGCATTAGCAATTAGTTAAGAGTCCTCTGACAATAGATGTGACAAAACCTCTCCTAAATTTGGTACCACTAGTAGCCATTATTTCATTTTCAAATTTTTTTGCCAATAATAATTACTTTAAAATACGCTTATGAATAAACTAAGCATAATGGTGATAATATTACATAGTCGGATCATTCAAGGGGGCACACAAAATTCAAGTAAATTCCTGGAAATAAACCCATTTGTGAACTTCCTTATTAACAAAATGTCTAGAAATAAACTGGAATGGGCTGGTAGATGGCATCCATCGGGTATAGTGTCTTCTGTTAAACCAGTGGATCTGAACTTCTCCTTCCAAGTTTTGCAGACACTGGATCTACCTCAACTTAGCTGAACCTCATTCTGTATTAGCTAAAGCTGAGTGTGTCTCTGTCTTTATTTCCTCTGGGAAGGAAGTTAATACTCACTGGATGTATCTCATTAGGCTGTGCTAGGTTTTTTTGTTTGTTGTTTCTACCGTCGCTATCATGGTCATATTTTCATGGTGATTATCATTATTTGTATAACGCTACAGTTTCCAGATGAAACAGGCTACACTGTTGCATACTCGGGAAGCTCTTGATCTGGATCATGGCTTGGACAAAGCACTACAGATGACCAGATTTCTACAAGAGACAATATTTTCCATTCCAAGCATCATAAAACAAATCTGCTCATCCAATTGCATAGGGTGACAACAGACAGAAGCAACAGGACAGTGTAGGCTGCTCAATCTTTAACTGGAGGGCAGGGCAGGATAAAAGGAAGAGGGAGGGGAGAGGCCTTTCAGCTTGTTCGAATTTCTAAATCATCCACCATACAGCTGCACAACTGTCACTGCTTGTACAAGGAATGGAAGTGAACCAATTAGCTGACGGAAACACACTGAAGGATATTAACTGCTGCTGTAACATTGCAACAGCTCCAATTTACAATAATATAAGCTAACTTTACAATTTTTAATTTAGATATTCAATTTCAAGATTTTTGACAGTCAGTCACTAAAGATGAAGCAAATGACCACAACTTTTCATCTTCAATATTTCGCAGCACTCCTGAAGAACTCTGAATAGCAAAAAAAAACTACCTAAAGAATAAGCTGTTTACAATTCTGAAGCTTTCGTGTTTCCCAGTGAATTTTGCAAGTATTTAGTCCTAAGAGCTACGCAGACGGCATATGTCAGGTTGTTTTCTAAATATTAATTTCATAAACTGTATTGCATAGAACTACTACCTTGACCAACCAACTACTTACTTCTGTCACCATGAAATTTCCGACATGTTTTTACAGCAACAAAAACATCTTCCTTTTTCACTGGCTCTCCCTATATGAACAGAACAAAAATTAATTTTTAAAATGCAGGCTCTGCCTGTAACATTTTATAGGATATGCATGTCCATATATACAATAAACCAGAAAATTCCTTTTCACTGTAGAGCATATCAAGCAGAATAGTGTACTAGTAATATACTAGAAAGTACACTTTTGTCTCTTGAAAAAAGGCCCCCTAGTCATTTAAAATTCCTGAAACAACATTATTGAAATACTTTTGGCATTGATGTAGTATTCTAAAGTGAACTAAAACACCTATCATTAGGAAAAGATAGTAGTAGAACTTGCTAACTGAGTCATCTGAGAGTATTTTTTTAATTTCTTCAAAATTAATCACTATGAGAACATGTTGAACTGTATCATACATGGAAAAAGAACCTTAAATGCTACACATTAGAAATCTCTGTATTCACTCAACTGTAATAAAAGCATTTAACCACTTCTATTTGTTTTCCTTTTTGGCACCTAGAATTTTAGTCTTCTGGAAGCATGAAACACTTTTTGTCCTCTAGTAACACTTCACCCATAATATCATAAGTGAATTCTCCTAGGGTGGAAGAGATAGGTAGTACTTTAATGCACCAGATACTGTATCATGTTTTATCTCTAGCCTCAACAAGCTTTAGATGAAAAAAGATTACCTATACTTGAGTATTTCACAGAAACAGAAGGAGAAATACTTCATAGATCATCTGCTGATCAAACATTGTGGTAGAATGACCCGGTAAAGCATACACATTATTTATTTGCCAAGAAATATCCTGTGCCATGGAAGGCTGAAAGCATATCCAAAACCAGATAAATACCAAAACAATTTTTCTTTCTTCTTTTTAAAATATTAATGAACATTTTCTTAAGGTTTGAGGTCTATAAATTCAAGTATTATGCATTTTAGTATGAGTTTTATATTTACTAAGCAAGTGGGATTTAAAATATGGTACTTACACATAGTGGCAGGAAGTTACTGAATGTTGTTGCACAGTGATCAACCTTATAGGAGTTCACATCATCTGTGCAGAACTCAGGCACTGGAGTAAGGTGTGGTCCTTCCCCTTTCTGCCAAATATACAGGGCAATCTACCAAAATAAAAAACATTCATATGAGTAATAAAACCGGATCAAAATTCTCACACGTACAATGAAATCATATTACAGGACAAGCTTAACAGGAAAACTGAAAAATACGGGATGCTGTAACAAATTTGACCCTTAGGTGTTTAACTAGTTGCATACCTTACCTCTGGCTCACATTTCTAGAGCCAGAATGTAATTTTTTTGCTGTGAAAGAAATTCTATAGATACAGAAGTTTTAAAATTTGTTTCACAGAATTACAATTAGTTTCATATATTTAAGCATGTCAAAACAACTAATTTTTAACTTTTATCAGAAGTGGTAGAGTGAATATTTACATCTTCTCCTAAAGTAAACGAAAGTTCTTATTGCATTGCTCTTCCAAAGTTATTTTGATAATTTGGAATAGCTAGACCTGTTTCAACCTACGTGGCAATTTTCAGCTTTTCAAGACAGACCCATTCTCTGGTGACTCTTTAAAATGCTCAAAATCAGTAACGAAACTGTGAGAAGCTATAAAATACAAACAAATAAAGCATAATGTAACTGATACGATATCCTACAGTAGACTCTTGTCCATTTTAACTGCAACAATGGAAAAAAGCCAGCAAAAATTTACAGAGAAAAGGAAGGAGGAAAGCAGTGATGTCTGAAAAAGATTTAAAAATCCCAACCCTCTGTATTCACATTCAATTCCTAATTAAAAAAAAAAAGAAGTTTCAATCTTTACTTCATGACACATCAAGAACACTTAGACTGGGCCCAACACTTCTGTTGCAATCCTTTTACACTGCTTGTAACTTTGCCAGACGAAGTATTCAGGCAGGAAAGTCCTATGCTGGGTGCCTACCTCAGAACAGTTAAAAGACAAAATCTTCATTTCATATAAAAATGTGGCTTCAGAGCTTCTCAGCTGCACTGCCATACACTCCTGATCCTGAATGCTGTAGTCTCTCTTGAGCACAGGCCAAAGATGTGAAGCATCTTCGGACAAGATCTGTCTGATCATATACTGAAGACACAGGAGATCTGGGTTCTAGGATTGCTTCTGCCTAACCCGGTCAGAAGTTACAGCTTCTAGTTTTCAAACGGGTGCCTACACCAACAAATCATATGTACTCTGGGACAGAGACACTCCATGCAACCTCACACAACTGAGTTACTGTGCAAAAGGTAAGATTCATGGAACCAACCAGGTAAGAACAGGGAAGGGGAGCCTGACTCTTACTGCACAGCGGGAATGCGACTACTCCAAGGGAGGAAAATCAGTCTTGGGTTCTAGTTCCTGTTTCCCATGTTACTTACACGTACTCTCAATGACTCTTGCACGCAAAACAAGTGCTTCACTGGAATATGGGTCCAGACCCAGCACACATCAAGGGCAATGAAAATGAGTCTCCTTTTTACTGTTTGATGCCTACTAAAGAACTGTTAGCTTTAAACCACACCGACCCCCCAGAGCAAGAATTCATCTACTCTTTTTTTGGCAAATAATATGATCGTTAAGCTATTATTAAGAGGGATAATAATTCCTCTTCCTCAGTGTTCAGGAAGAACTTGGGACAAACCAGGAGCATTAAGTATGGTCTGGACAAGCCCAAGTCACAAAATCAGTTACAGACTTCCACAGACCTCAGTGAGGTCTCAACATCCTCAGAAAATCCCAACTACCTGTACACAGCCATTTCTGGAACTTAGAGGGAATAAAACAGAAGTACCAGTTTGTTACAGATAGTATTAGAACTGGGGGCAGGCTTGAGAATACAATATTTTTGAAACTTAAGCCTCCAGATTTCAAAGTTTTGATAGGGTATAGTTGCATACTAAAACATAATTAACTGATGATTTTTTAGCAAGTTCCTGTTGTAACCGGGCTGTTACAACTACACATGCACTCTTAGACCACCTTAAAGTAAAAATATTTAGTCTGATTACACTGGTAAGAGTTTAGATTACTGGGTTTTTCCTTGTAATTGAGCAGATGCAAACAACTGGGAGCTGTGAGTACAAACTCAGTGGGCGGTGACTTGCTAAACCACTGCAAGTCAGCTGCAGGTTCTTTCAATACAATGAGTTTTGTAGTTTGCCAGTTCTAATTTCTCTTAGCCTCACTATTATTAAGTGGTCTGTTCAGTCTTTTAGCAATGCTTCTGAAAATACATACGATCTTAGCACTACAGATGAGTTCAACAAAGTACTAAAGGGAAGGGCCACCCTATAGGCAAGACAATGCAAAAGCATGAGTGACAGGACAAATACTGTTGATAGTGCTTGAAGTAGAGGAGCAGTATGGAGGTGACATGTAAAACATACACGCGTATGGTAAGGACAGGCCAATAAACACACGTACATCTCCAGAGTTATCCTTTTGCCTCATCACCGCATTCACATTATGGGATGTAAGTGGTTCTTGAGCCTGTCTTGTAGCTGTAAGACTACACACAGCAAGGGACAGTATTTCTAAAGAGCTTCCAGTAGTCTTCAAGATTGTATTAGTTCAGAAACCAGCTCTTTAGAATTAATGCTATCACATGAACCAACAAAGGAGCAATACTCCTGGAGCACAAAGAATATTTAACAATTGTAATTTAACATGAATTATTTATGAAAGTTCATGATGTGCTTAGATTTCCCACTGAGTAATGAAATCTTCCAAAGAACGCCGTAGACTGGTGTGAAGCTATCACATTTCAGAAGTGACGCTAGAGTGCTATTTTGGGTTATAGAACAGAGTGACAAACTGCTCCTGAAACAATGGAAATGGATTTACAATAAAGACAAAAACCAGTCCTAGTCTTAATCTTAGTTCAACTCTAATGTTAGATATACAAAAATTCCATTATTCACTTACAGTTTTAAATAAGCATCACGAAATATGCTACATATTGTGCAGTTACAAAAAGTCTAAAAAACAATCTACAAACAAGCAGCTGTGTGACAAAGGCCCTTTACTGTATTTGCAAGATAAGCCTTCCAGATGGATAGTGATATATATGTTATGGCTGTATGAAATAAGGGCTTAGAAAGTAGTAGGGTGAAAAGAAAACTGTTACAGGGCACAATAAAATACCAAAGACTAGAGTCACATGTTATTAGGACTCTGTCAAACATTTCTTAGAACATTTATCATCCTTCATAAATTTAAACATTATGCACAATCATTAAAGATCGCAGATTATATCCTCTGATTTGTTGTCCATCGCACAAGAAGGATGTAAAGATAAAAATGATTTAAGGAGGAGAAGATGGTGGTTTATAAAATAAATGAGGGGGAACTGTCTCTAGGCAGACACAGGACTGTGCAGAAAGAATAACTACAGGGCTGAAACAGGTTATCAATAGCAATAAATTTGAAACGAAACATATGCAAAGAACTGCTAACAGAATAAAATATGGATGGAAGTAATTTTGCCAGTCAAGCGATCAATTGTTTTTCAGTAAGCAATCTGTGGCACACAGAAGAAACGTCTGCTAATGATTTTTTTAACAATACTACTTTTAGAGGCTTTGTCAGTGCTGAGGTAGACTGGAATATTGGGAATATATGAATGACTTTGAGATAACTTTCAAAAAAACAAAAAAAAAGATGAATAGTGTGAAGCCCAAGGTCTTACATTTAGAAAAATTACCAAGAGGAAAGAAACAGCTTGTTGGCTGGTTTCATGCAGCAAAATGAAAGCTGAGAGCGGTCTAATTACTCTTGAGAAATACATCAGTCAAGGAGGGGAAACTGTGGAAGAAAAGAGTTGGCGCAAAACCAAATTCATTTAAATATGCTACCAGTTTATATTCTATAAATATAAACTGTAGATCTATGTTGGAAATGAGGATGCTTATGACCGTTACAGAATAAAGATCTGGAAGAGCAGCAGTAGTTTTAAGTAAGGTGGTTTTCTTCTGGGCCGAAACCACAATTTATAGCTGACTTTCAGGAGTTTTAAAAAATTAAAACAAACTCAACATCACTCAATTTCAGGCCAAAATCGACAAGCTTATTCCAGATTCATCTTTCCTTTCTCTCCTGGTTCAGCTCACTTTGATGACAGTACAAACATTTTGAAGGCAGAAAAAATAAAAAAGCTTCAGAAAAAGTAGCACTATTATTCTTTCAGATCTCCCCGCTCCTTTCTTCTCATGTTCCTTTCATTCCACTCACTCTCTGAAAGACCTAGTGGCTAACTTTTAAAACTGTGGCAAACCAGAAGCAAAAAACCAAAAAAAAAAACCAAAAAACCCAAACCAACCAATCTTCCAAATTTCTATGCTGCAAGTAGCAGAGTTGACTGTTCACACAACAGTTAGGTTCCTCAGAGTATTTCATCCAAACTCCATCATATTTAGCTCTCAGAGTCTGATTTAGAAAGCGAGTGAGGCTAGCTAGTATCTGAGATTCTAGTTATCTCAGCTTACACATCTTGGATTGGAAGTCGCTGCTTCTTTACGGAGGAAGCCTGAGAATACCTCTCTGTATACAGCCATGTACGTATTCATGAATAAAACTGCATGCGTATATGAATTCTTCTATGCTTGACATATAAAGAATTAAAATATTCTAAAGGAAGGGAAAGAAATGAAACATGGCATCGCAGTCAAACTTTTTAATAACATCTAAGAAAAATCTGTTACTTCCATTACCATTTATCACCAAATACACAGATTTGAGACAATCCTTTCCTTCATCACATCACTGCTTACCTCATGTTTTAAATCTATTGTGAAATCTGACTTGAGTGGTTCGCTTTTCAAATTCTCTGCAAGCCTGTACAATGAAAGATGAAGAAATTTACTCAAAAAAAAATTAAAAACATAATCAGTCACTAGTGTATGTAGCAAAGTGTGGCTGGTGTTATGTTTGTTTATAATAATTATGTTTGGAATGCACAGAATAAGGAAGAAACAGAATTTTATCAAAGGAATATTTTCTGGGTTAGGTTTATAGTGGCAGTGCAAGTCTATGTAGGCACACCCGGAGCTAGTTGTACATTACTGTCCCTGGCTGAAAGCCACCTTAGATCCTCAAACTAAAGTAGACTGACATATATTAGCATGGATGATGGTAACACAGGTGACAGCTGCAAAAGCTCAGTGTAGGTTCTGCAATCAAATCCATGAGGGACCAGCCTGCGCTGGTTGAGAACACCTTAAGCTGTCTGTCACAGCTAAGCTGCAACCAGCAGCTTCAATTCAAAGACAGCTCAAAATTAAAGTTTGACTTTGCATATCTACATGATTTGCAATAAGAGTTTCAACTGTACTGCAGGAACACCTTCATCTTTTTTAGACAATATTAATCCATATGAAATCATAACTCATTAAAATAATATTGATTAGTATCTAGAAAGGTGTAAATTAAACATTCTTAATTACTAGCAATAAACAAGAAGTGATTAAAAATTCAATTCTTACTTGTTAACAAGTGGAATGCTAAGTGCCCAACCAGCAGCAAAATCTGGAAATTTAAATACCGTAGGATTTTCAGCAAAGGCATAATGGTGAATTATCGTAGATTCTTCATCATATAATGCTTTACCCAAAAACCACTCCTGTAAAGGAATATAGGAAACAATTTTGTTCATCTACAGCATCCTTTTAGTGAAGATGATGACTGCATTCATGCTGAATAAAGCAAACCTGAAAACAAAAACAAGGGAAGCGTATTGTTCACAATAATCTAGACAAAAATTGTACTTGGTGAGAAATGAAACTAAAGGCAGTTCTCTGAATTCAAATACACACTATATTTTCAAACTCCAGCATACGCCCTGGATTCCACCTCTTCACAGAGCACTGAATCCCAGAATCATAGAAGGTCTGAGGTTGGAAGGGGCCTCTTGAGACCGTCTAGTCAAATCTCCCTGCTCAAGCAGGGTCATCCGGAGCAGGCTGCCCTGTCCAGGGCTCTGTCCAGTCATGTCTTGAATCCAATGCACAGCCTCCCCGGGCATCCTCTTCTAGTATTTGGCTGCCCAAACTAACTACTGACTAGACAAGACACTCAAAAGCATTGCATTTAGAAACTTCATATATAGCCATTTTGAATTCCCATCTGCCTAGTCTCTTTTACACTAGGGAACTTAAAAAGCAAATACATTTTAAATACCTTGATCTTCAAAACAGTTAAATGAAGAAGGTCCCAAGTATGCATTTGTAAAGCAAAAATTAAGTAGTGGTATTATTATTTGGGTTTTAAATAACAGTATTTAAGGATTTACTCATGACTCTCCTGTATCTGAAAATAATTAACAGGCTTAAGTACTACTTCATTAACATTACTGTTAGATGTCTTAATCTTCCTGTTTCGAATGGATATAAACCCCCAATTTTTTTCAAAATAAGGACTGTAATGATGGAGAAAAAACGATGTGTGTACATATATATATTCAAAAATCGTAAATATATATATGCACATATATACATATGTATACATAAACAAAAACTGCTTTTCAGGCCCACAAGTACAAACAATGAAGGAGAATTCTGAACCACCTTAATGGTCATATTAAATCTTTAAAGTGTGAAGTTCTTTGCATTACAACAGTAACTCAGGTTTTTCTTTCTCCTGACAATTTATCAGTTCCTGACAATCCACCACTAAAAGAGGTTCAAAGTTAAGGCAACTGTTTTTATCACAGAAGATTCTTTCCCCATACTCCCTATCATACTTGATTTCCCCCCTCCTTTAAAGGGGCAGCGATCAGCAACAATGAAAAATTCCTTCAAGGCACTAGCACAGTTCACACTGTTCACACAAAATAATTTATGCAGAATTCAAGACTAAAGGGAAAATACTCATGCAAAAGTACTGCAGAAACATCCAGATGAAAAAATTAGTCTAACCCCAAGAGGATCTTGTGTCTCAGTAGCCATCTTTCTAACTCCACAGATGTGGCAGAGTCAGCAAACAGCAGAAGAGAGGTCTGTATGCACCAGGGGACACCTCCAGACACCTCCAGCTGGCTGAACCTGGCAAGGGTATGCAAGGATGGCTGCCCCAGAGGACATTCAGTCTAGCATGCCCCTGGCTTCCAGCCAGGACTCAACCCGGCTCCCCAAAAGGCCATAAAAGGGCAGTCCTCAGGAGCTACTAGGGATTCTCATCTTGCTGCACAGAGGCAGAGATACGGGGTGCTTCCTGCTTCAAGAACCCCACCTCTGCAAGGATGGCCAGGACCTATATAAGCAAACATAAGTCAAAGATACAGGATGCTATCCCTGCCAGGAACACTGACTCTCTGAAGTACTCATGCAAGTGAGGTACTATGCATGTGTATGTACGGGTGTGTGAGGCACTGAGTGCATTTCCCATGAATTCTCCAAAATGGGCAAAACCACTAATTTTTAAGCACAAGAATGATTGCCTTCAAAAAATCAAAATAATTCTTTAGACCATTTGCGCACACCATTTTGTAACTTCTAGGGCCTCCAAGGCTTCAAAATGTTCATAACATGAGCACACTATTCTGTTTCAAAACTAGTTAATGAATAATAACATTTTAATATGACAGTACGATCTGCAGACACTTTTTCCCTGAACTTCCACTTTGTTATGCTACAGAGTTATTCTATTCTTGCATGATAATTTTTAGACCAAAACAATTTATGGGTTTAAAAAAACCAAAACAAAACAAACCTTACTTCCCTTACTCTATAAAACTTAGAAAAATAAATCCATATGTGTACCTTCCTCAGGCTTTCCATGTTATTATTTCTGGCAATATTAAGCCACAAACGACAGTTTGGCAGCACAGGTTACAGCCAACAAACACTCTTCATTCTTACTTGCTCATAACACTGTTTATTTACTACAGTGGTATGTAGGACAAGTCAATCTATGCAGGCTGGCTTTACAGTATTAAATTAGTTATTGCAAAGGAGCTTATAAAGTAACTTAAGGAATGATAGTACCAAATTACATACAGGCAAAAATGTGGATTAAAAAAAAGAATGCAATTTATTGCATTATGGAAACCACCATCCACCAGATCAGTTAACATATTGTGCTTAAAAAATGACAAAAATCACCTACCTTTAGTAAGAGCACTCCAAAGCATTTGGAACACGTTAAACTAATAACTGAAGGAATATGATGCAACAAAACTCAATACCAAACCTCAGGGAGGGCAGAGGTGACTTTACCTAACTTGCTAACCAAGTCGAATCTACCCATTCACTTTTTTTTTTACCCATTTACTCAGAGACACCAAGACAGCTCTGCCAAATTCATCTGTTCAAGACTTGGTTTTGACACACAGGACAGCACATTTCAGCTGTCATATCCTCACAGTGTCTTACTACAACATCTTAAGAGTTCCTAAGTTTCTCAAAGACAAACTTCTTTAGACAGATCTTTCAGACCCTTTAGGTATCAACAGCTATTAAGTCATTGCTGCCCATCAGCTTGGTTTACTCATTCTAAGATCTTTGGAGCTGTAGTCTATCATGTTGTTAGGATGACAGAAACATACAATTTGGTTTAATCTTGCCGCAATTTTCCATTATGAAAGCACCAACTGAATCAATCTGCTGTTGAAACAGAATCACAGAGGGGTTGAAGTTGGAAGGGACCTTTGGGAATCATCTGGTCTCATTTTCCCTGCTCAAGCAGGGCCACCTATATAGCAGGTTGCCCAGGGCCATGTCCAGATGGCTTGTGAGTTATCACCAAGGATGAAGACTCCCCAGCCTCTTTGGGCAACCCGTGACGATGCTTGGTCACCCTCACAGTAAAAAAAGGGTTTCCTGATGTTCAGATATAAGTCACCATCAGAATGCTTGCTGTGAGGTCTGTATGTAAATCAGACATCCCCACTGGCTTTAAGTTTTGCTGCAGTCAGTAATGCCCCAGGTTATCAATGCAGGTCATCCTCTTAACATTCCTCCACGGTCTCTTAGGATGCTTTTGCACATCTGTTTTCACTCAATATTATATTCAACCAATCTCAATAGTTCTGTTACTGATCTCTACATATCCAGACTGAAAAGATGCTGATTCATCAACTATTCACATGCCTCTTGAAGACCTTTCATTGTGATAAATGTATACCAAATTTTTATCAGGCAGACTGCTGACATCTTAAAATGAAAAATGAAGGAACTCATTCTGGTCAAACACCTTAAATTTTGTGACTGATGGACTACTACTGTATAGAGAGAACCAGCTAAGCATTGTTACTCTAAGATGATGATTACTGTGTACAAAAGCAAAACATTTTATTTTCCTTTTAATGTAGGTAGGAACATAATTTGTTATTGTAACAAAATTTACATGTAATGCAAAGAAGTGGCTAAAACCGGCACAAGGGCAGCATCTAGAACAAAAATGTTTATGTTTTTTTAATAGGAGTAGGTGTTTCTGAAACAGAAGTATATGGATATTGCAAAGGCCTGAGTATGTTCAGTCAGCCATTTTGAAGACTGTTTAAAAATATAAGATCTCTGAATTATTATTATTACCAATTTAGAAAAGAACTGCCAGAACACATGACAAGGCCATGTGCCTGCAACAGAAGTAAATTGGTAAAGTGAGACATGAAGCAGAGTTCAACACTCGGTCAAGGTAACAGTAAGAAGGCAAAATGTATTTAGCACAGGAGATTTTGGCTGCTTTTACTCCAGGCAAAGGACAGACATCAAGTCAAATTTTTTTCTGAACACTGAGAATTCCAAACATTAACAGCTTCTGTGTCCGCTGCACTGCTAAATCTACTTTGTTCTCTGGTGACTGCATTTTTCTTTTGTTCTGCAAGTCTTTTGGCATTTCTTTTCCAGCAGGTAAAGAAAACTGTCTTATCCCCAAGACGGTTCAGAAACAGAATGCAATACTATATTAGATCAGAGAGTTAGTCACATCAGTCATTCACAACTGATTACAGTCAGAAAAATGGGGAGAGGGGACCACACAGCAGACTGTATTCGTCTTTTTACAGACACAACATAATTTTCAGGCTATCCACAGAAGGAATCTTTCCTCTGCTCAATTTCAACAGTTCTTAAACAGCTAGACAGCACTCATACTGCTACATGTTAAATACCTTGCTCTCCCACAGCCTCAGCAACAAAAATCTATCCCCCTATTTTAAGCTGTTTGGATACATCTTTTCCAATGCTTGGAGCACTGAGCCATCCAGGCAGTGTTATAAAATTAAATTCTGGACCACAGAAACTGTTCTGTAACTAGGAATTCTAAAATTCTGTATTTATAATTTTGTACTTAAAATGATTCCACATGTTTCATCTAAAAACCCATTCAGGCACATTCAAAAGAAGTTAAATATCTGAATTTTTATTTCACCTTAGACTCGTCAAATCTTCTAAGTGTTTCCAGCAGCTTTACAACTTGTATTCTTGTATCTTCTTCACAGAAGAAAATCCATGAGGAGTTCCTACCATAGGTAACAGAGAAGCTAACAAAAGAAATTAACATACTACTAATAAACTGGCTTATGAACAGAATGATAGATTCAACTCATGTTCCCCAAATAGAAGCACTATGCATTCAATTATTCATGTACATGGAAACAAACTTTTACAACTAACTTAGAATTACATATCAGATGACTAGAGTGAATGGATAAAGATACTGCCTCTGCTGCTATTTATATAGCACCAGAGTTATTCCAGAAAGAAGGTAACTGAGATACATAAAAAGAATGTCCACTCAGAGATGTATGGATACTACAGGTCTAATAGCCACTTAGGCGTTCTGAAGTTTATAGACTGTAGTTTAAGTTACTGTCCCCTCTGTACCTTAACATTTTTCCAAGGAATCCCACTGTTTGATCATCCCCAACCTAAAAACGTCATTAGGTTTTTCAGTACAGTGAAACTACACGGATTGAATCCTCCTCAAAGGAAATGCTAATCTCAGTGCAGGATTCCTGACTCCTGCAGAAAATTCTTATTCCTTATTTCTCTATTCCTCCCAGCTTAATTATTCCACTACTTAACAAAACAAAGCCTTATTAACTCACAATATCCTGATGGCAAAAAACCCTGGTCTTTACTTGTCCAGATTTACTAAAACAAATCATCTGAGGAGAGGGATAAGAAAATTATCACCTATAGACATATCAGATTTCTTCCTCTACAGCATTGCCTATTGATAAAATCAGCACTGAAAATAAACAGCAGAAATGTAAGTCAGCAAAAACAAGTGGAAAAAAAGAGGGTGATAGATCATTTGTTTTAGGCAACGGTATTTGCCTAAAAAAATCCAAACCAACCAAACCAAAAAAACCAAACCCACTATCTGAGAAATGCCAGAAGATGTGGTACCTGCCTCTGCAGATCTTTTAATCACATGCTAGAAACTCCAGATGGTGCCAAGTGCTAAACTAGTTCAATCATTTTTCATCTGGGACAAGCCAGTGTGCCGCTTTTGGCTGGGACAGAGTTAATTTCTTCACAGTAGCTGGTATGGTGCCATGTTTTGGATTTGTGCTGAAAACAGTGTTGTTAACACAGGGATGTTTTCATTACTGCTAAGCAGCACTTACAGAGCCAAGGACTTTTCTGCTCCTCACTCCACACCACCAGTGGGTGGGCTGGGGAACGACAA
This sequence comes from Buceros rhinoceros silvestris, assembly GCF_000710305.1. Classification (NCBI taxonomy): domain Eukaryota; kingdom Metazoa; phylum Chordata; class Aves; order Bucerotiformes; family Bucerotidae; genus Buceros; species Buceros rhinoceros. The sequence continues at coordinate 932 of NW_010392289.1, read as the reverse complement.
GAAATTGGCAGGGGACACAGCCAGGACAGCTGACCCCAACTGACCAAAGGGATATTCCATACCATATGATGTCACAATCAGCACATAAAGCTAGGGGAAAAAGAAGGAAGCAGGGACGATTGGAGTGACGGCATTCTCAAGTAACTGCTACACATGATGGAGCCCTGCTGTCCTGGAAAAGGCTGAGCACCTGCCTGCCGATGGGAAGTGGTGAATGAATTCTTGCTTTGCTTTGCTTGTGTGCTCAGCTTCTGCTTTACCTGTTAAATTGTCTGTATCTCAACCCACCAGTCTTCTCACTCCTACCCTTCTGATTGTCTCCCCCATCCCACCAGGAGGGACTGAGTGAGCAGCTGTGTGGGGCTTAGCTGCTGGCTGGGGTTAAACCATGACAGACACCTTCCTATAAAGCTACCTTTCCTCTGTGACTTGCAATGGTATTTGATTATTCAGTGCTTTGTGCTTATGATACTTTATCTGCTAAACTACAATGGCCAAAAGAACTCATGATCCATTCATCCTTTTAGTCCATAAAAGCATATGCTCGTTGCCTACTCAACACAGAAATTTGGGCAACTCTGCCATTCAGGCAAGCAAACAAGCTACAATCAGCTGGGAAAGACATACAAGTATAGAAGAAGTATCAGATACCCTCCTGGTTTTAAATGCAATTCGTATTCAATGCCCTCTCAAGACTGAAGTCTTTTCACTCATGCTTTAGTGTTTAGCTAGCACTGGAAAGAAATAACTGGATTTCTACAAAAGCAGCTGAATGACGGGTAAGAAGAATGACCCTCACAAGCAGAATTACTTCATCTTGTGAATATGGCACATACAATTCACAAAAAGAATGATCTGCTCATCTACCTGTTGATGAAGAAAGAGAATGACTTTCAAAGTTAAGTATTTAAGGCCTTGTCGCAGGTTGAAAA
>NW_010392288.1:60696-82348 GCF_000710305.1 Buceros rhinoceros silvestris | reverse complement strand
TGTCTAGACTCTGCTTTTTCTTGGTTCCAAACCAAGAAAGTTTGGAACAAATGATCCTTGACATCCCTTGCAACTGATATTCTATGATTCCATGATGATTCTATGATTTTTAATAAACACATTTAAATATATTATAAATGCTGGAGAGAGGGTAGAGAAATGCCAGACAAGTTACTGGAAGACTGGAGAAAATATTTTACAGTAGCAGACTTAGGAATTTCAGTCTATTTATTTTATCAGAAGAAAAAAGATTGACAGATGACTTGATGGCAGCATATAAATATCTGCATGGGAAGAAAATGTAAGGTGCTAAAATAGCATCTTTATTATTAAAGCAAGGGAAGATATAGATAAAATATTTGGAAAGCGAAAACAGACAATCTAGGGGGAAAAAAATCACACTTAATTTTTTTTTAAGTTACGAGCAACTCACTAAAGCAAACTAAAAAGGAGAAAGTGGATATTTTCGGATCAGTACTAGATATTTTAAAACCTGAGCTCAGTACAAGGGCAATTAGTTAATAGCTGGTAAGAGACGGTATGCCAGCATAGATGATAAAATTATTCCTTCTGACCTGAAACACTGGATTCAAAGCCTGTCCCCTTTGCCATGATGGGCATCCCTAACTGCCTTTGTATATGTATGATCTTATATCCTTTACGGGAGGCTAACTCAAGAGTAGAAATTTATTGTCAGTTTTGCACTCTTGCTTAAGACGTATGGATAGAGAGAAGGATGAGCCAGAAGCCTCCTCTTATTGTTTTGAATATCATTCTCTTGTTCAATAACCCACTAAAAGAACAAAAAGAAAAAAAAACAAAAGAAAAAAAACAAAAGAAAAAAGAAAAAGTATCTATCTATAGAGGAAATGCTAAGACAAGTTTAATGAGAATTAGCAGAGAAATGTTATTTCAGTGGCTTCTACATACTTTGTAAACATACTGTTTCCAAGCCCGCTGTTAAATAGAACAACAAAACAAAATAGAACAACAAAAGCTGTAGCTAGTCCTATTCTAGTGTCTTGAACAACAGTGATAACAAAACCAGCAGCTTTCTTTTCCCTTCCAGAAAGCAGCAATGTCAGCTGGAATTGGCAGCATGTTGAAAATAAAGTGAAGGCCCAAACAGCTGAGAGACGACAGTTGACATTTGCCACGCCATTGTACCTCTAGGCTTCTTTTCCCGTAATTCTGTACAAAACTCGCCAGTTTTGTACTGCTATTTAAAAACAGCATTGGGGCAAGTTAAAGTGAACTAGTAGTTCAATAACACTGCCTTCATTCTTGTGATTACCTTTCCAGAACCACAGTATGTTCCACTTGAAACAGTTGATGGGTTTTGTATGTCCTCATCGTAACCTTTTTATGAAACTATTTTTTTTTTTTCTTTTCCTTTCTTTTCCTTTCCTTTCCTCTTCTTTTCTCCTGTTGTCTTGCTATTAATGTTACACCCCACTGGTAGTAACCAGTATTTGCTAAGTGTGAACAATGTCTTTTGGGGCATTTAAGACACAGGGAACAAAGAGGTCTCAGTTCCAGGCAACTTCTAATGAAAACAGGGAATATAATTCAGAAACAAAACCACCCTGGCCAATCCAGAGAATAATCTTATAGCAGATTGTCTTTGATACTATCATGACCATATACTGTACAGGATATTATGGAAGGGCCAGATTCAGCCACTTGTGCTAGGGAGAAGTTCTACAGATTTCTGTGGAACTATTTACTGCATTGTTTAATATAACAGAGAGGCAAAAATCAGTCACATAACAAATGGATATATTTTTACAGAATTGGATTAGCTTTAGTAAGCTTTGCAAAATATAAGTGAGGATTTGAAATCAGAGTTGGGTACAACTGCATATGGACAGAATTTGGACGGCAAAGGAGAGAAATTTAAGAAAGGCTTCATGACAGAGAATATAAAAGTTAAGAAGGAAAGACAATAGTATATATATATATATAGACAAGGGAAGCTGTATAGGGCAGTGAAGGCAAAGAGCATTCTCTTAAGTTTCTTGAAAAAAGAGGGCCTGGATGAGGCTTTCTGAAAAACATATTCAGAACAGCAGTTTAAGGTTATTTGAGATCTTGTACTTCTGATAGACAAGCATAAGACAAGACTTCAGCTGGAAAGAATTAGAGTAGTAAAATAGATACCTGTTCTGGAGGCTTAAGAAGATTTTTGAGAAAGGAAATCAGAATAAAAATTTTATCATTAGACTTTGTGTTAGGAGGCAAGACAGTTAACACCCAATGTGTCTTTGAAAGAGCTTGAAAGGTTGTGATGGGCAGGAAGCTAAGGAAATTTGCATCAATGGAGGAAAAAGTGAGCTGGAGGAATGATCCTAAATGAGAACACACAAAAGTCCTTCGCATCAAGACTGAAAAAAGATGTCCAGTTTCAACACAAGGATAGTACACAAGCAGATGAGATCATTCATAATTTCAATGAAAAGACAAGCTGAAGGACAGAGTTTTAAAATACAGGTGACTGAAAGGTGCACCTAGGTTGTGACTTCTTTAAATGAAGAGTTGTCCTCTCCCATTAAACATCTTTTGAAATAAACTACCTTGAGGTAATACATTCATAAGTGACCAACTATCTATTTAAGAATATGCCAGTAGGACTGAAGAATTAAATTGAAAAGATAGATTTCCTGGCTCAACAGCATGGAAATAATTTTTTTAGTATAAAAGAACCATGGGAGAAAAGTTCAATTGGCTGAAAAGAAGTCAAAATCATGGTAAAGACAATAGAAAGAAACAATAAAAATAAAGATGATGCCTTAAGCTCCACTTGGGGAGAACGACTGCAGTTCCGACTGAAATCAGTAGAAAGAGAGACTGTACCAAGGTCTATTAAAGATGAGCCCAGAGGAATAATAAAAAACAATGAAGACATCAAAACACTTTAAATCAGGTTTTTTCAATTAACTGTTCTTAATGGAAAATCAAGGCTTGCTTTAATTAATTTTGCTTTTTCCCCCTTTTGTGATAAAACTGAAGAACAAAGTAGTCAATCTTTTTTTTTTTCCACATATCACTTTTCTTCAACTTAATTTCAAGGGCAAAACAGAAATGGAAAAAGTACGAACACTGCATTTTCAAACAAAAATTTTATATTGAAACTAAAATACCTGGTTACTTTTTGAGTTATACAAACCAAAAATTATATCAAATTATTAAAGATGAGAGACAAGCAGGGTGGCATTAAAGACACATTTGGAAATTACCAGGCTTGCAAAGTAAAAGAGGCAAAGTCTTCATTCCTTGGAGGTTATGGTATAAGAATGAACAACCCTGGTGTAAGTCAATGAGTCGCAAAAATGCAGTCTTTCTTTCCAGCCTTACAAGTCTAATGGATCTCTAAGATCAGCAAAAATACAGTGAAATCAGCTCTCATGCTGATATGATCTTGTCATAGCAGGGCTTTTAGGAAAGTAAGGCAGAGAAAACCGTGTCCTGACTGGCACGCGTATTTTCTTGACAGCCAACAACAGCTGCTACAAGGTAAAGAAAAGCTGTTCTGCATACACCAGGGCTGGATCCAAGATACATCCTGGTTACCTCTGTTATCCAAAAGGATCTTTGTTTTTAACAGATCTTGGGCTGTGACATGTAAGTGTGAAATAAATCAGAAAAGCATACATGATTCAAAGACAGAGAACTCCATGGAAGCAAATGGAAAGGTAATTACACAGAAGAGCAAAGGGATTTATGTAAATGTATCTGGGTATGTTAGACGAACTTTTCATAACTGCAGGGGAATTCAACTTTTAAAGACTCTCTTCCAACACTCTCTTTTTAATCTTGGAGGGTTTTTTCATAGGTTCCTGGCTTTAATTGTGCAGATCTTAGACCTTAAGGATGTTGTTTTCCATTAATTATGATATACAATGCTGACATGAGGTCAGAACTTAATTAATTTCAGTTCTTTGACTACTTCTAAAAGGCAGCAGGAGCAGGGAGAAGATGAATACTTCATGTCTTCTGAAAAACCAACAACAATTACTTTAAATAAAAAGACCTTCTCTCTCCAGCACTAACAAAAATGTAGTGTACAGAAATAGATGGCACAATTTGTGACTGTGTGAATTTTTTATGAAGATATATTTCCACATTTGCTTCTCCCAGATCATGTGAGTTACAAGCATGGTTTCAATAAATATCCTATTTTTGCGGCTCTGACTGCATGCTGCTAATTCCAGTTTTAGATAATGTATCCTTAAGTGGCATATGTATGTTTGCATCCTACGAATCCATCAATACAACAAAATATTCAATCTAATTGATCCAGTTTTGACAGCCACAGAATAAAGTATTGTATTTTAATATGCAATTTGTGCATTTGTCTACATCTCCCCAAACCAGGAAAAAGATTTTTGGGCTTCTGGTCTGCTTCTGTAGCAAGCATTGCTGATACAAGGCAACAGAGTTGTCCCAATCACAGCTAGTAAAAATTTTCCTCGGAGATTTTAATGAAAGAAAAGTAGCTTTTTCAAAATAACATTTCTGTATGTGAAATTACTTGTTTTCTTTATAGTCAAAACTTGTATTTTTAAGTACACTAGAAAATCAGAAATCTTGTATTTTAGCAACAAACAGTTATTTCCATTCTGGAATACTGTCATCATACCTTAGCGTCCATAAAGACAGTTTACTTTATGGTTCTTTTCATTCCTATGAACTTGATTCTTTGGTGACTACCATGAAGAGTCTCCAAAATGGACACTATATTGCAGCTTGAGTACTGCAGTAATAATGGGACACCTGGTTGTTAAAAAACACAAAGCAGATGAAGTAACTGGAGGAAGGGTGTTATCTTTTCCTGAAAAGCAAAAAAAAAAAAAAACCCTAAACAATTAAAAAACCCAAACCTGCATATAAAAGTGAGAGCATGGAAGATACAAACAAACACTTTTAAAACTATCTCTAGTGATGGGTGTCAATAAATATATAGATGTCTTTTTCCTCTCATGCAGAAAATCAGTGCAAAAATAATAATGTCCACAAACACAACCTCTGCCAGAGCAATATTTCATCACCTGCAGTACTGGCCCCTTATGCCCCTCGAGAAAACCCTGGGCTTTTGTACGCATCATAGCATATCTCTCATTTTTTTCTCTTTCCGCCTCTTCCTCTGTCTCTTCCTTTTCCCTCGTTTCTTTTCCTCTCTTTCCCACTCCCTCTTTCTTTTTTCCCTTTCCACCCTGTCCCCACCCCCTGCCCTCCTTCCTCTCATATTTTCCTGATTAATATATCACCCTTATTGGATTGCCCTCTGCCTGTGTTCTTATGCATGCAAGATGTAGGCAGTACATTACCTGTTCAAAACAGTATAGCACAACTTCCAATGAGAAGTGGAAGAAACAGTGGGATGGATAAGGAAGATTCAAAGAGCAAAGTACCCGAGCAAGTTTTAGCCATGGTTGATGAGCAAAACCTTGCCTGCTGAGCGCATGTACATGGCACTGGCTGGGAAGAGGTGCAGTACTTGATGGTTGTCATTGTATCTGGTTGTAAGCCACACAAGGGCCACCTGACAACCCTGGACTTGGCAAATGGCCAGCAGTGTCCTTGGCTGAACTGGATGCTTTCTGTGAATATATAAGGATGGGCACCGGCACTAAGGCTGAGCGGGGCTGAAAGGCCACGTATTCAACACATAAAGGAAGTAAGATGGAGGTGTGAAAGCAAACTTAGTATACCAGGCTTTGAAGATGTCAGAAAAGGAGAGAAATTATCGACTTCCAGCTAGTAGGATTAGTGCAGTCAGTCTGCTGAGCCAGAGCGTTTAGACGCCATGCTTGGGATGTGGTGGTGTGTCAAGGGGCATGCTGCACATGAGCGAACTGGAGCATAGGGACGGTGTGACAGAGGGTAGCTGGAGTGTCCAGGACGTTGGCCCACTGTGGCAACTTTGTTTGGGATGCTCATGAGAAGAGAGTCACCATTGAGAGTGAGGGTATCCAGTACAGTTTTCTAGAGAGGCTTGGAGGGCCAGGCGTCACTGCACACATCCTGGGTTAGGTGCTCTCCTGACTACACTCCATATCAAGGAGTGGTCTGAGCTTGACGAGTGGGCAACTTGGCTTTGAAGATGACATTTGGAGCACTATGACAGGACCACTAGGGACAAGGCGCACAAGCAGCACATTCAGCATTCACAGGCAAACCCATGCCCCATATAAATAGACATAGGACATGTAACAAATTTCAGTTAAAAGCGTGTCTTGATAATTTCACTGAAGAGACAAGTCATGTACCTGAACTGTTCTCTCTCTCCCCCATACTAGGACAGGTGGTGTCCCCCTCAGTGCCTCTGATCCAGAAACAAAAAGGTTTTGTTTCATAGCGTATAGTACATAGCTACTACATAGATACAGATGTTCTGCCAAACTGGGACCTATATTCACTCTTTTTGATCAAGATCATTATTTCAGCCTTTCCACACACTTTCCTAATTTCACAATCTTGGCTACTTTAGTGATCATCTCTAAAAACAAGAAAGCAAGATACAACTTTTCTGCCCCCAGCCAATACACACCACAAATCCCTTCTCTTTAGTTTCCTGTCCCTCCATAACTCAGGCATATGTTAGTAAGTTACTGACCTAGACAAACTTCTGTTCCTTTAATGCAATAGGATAAAGGAATGGGAATAAATACTTACAAATTTCAGTTGACAGATCTGGCTGGTTTTTACTGGATTTGTTTTCCACTGGGAATAACCTTTTAAATTTGTAATGGTGCTTGATATGTTCCCATAATTCTGGTAAAAATAGCCTTCTGTGAACAAGTGGGTTCCTTACAACCAGGGATAATATTAGTTCTTACAATTTCTTGCAGAAAGAGCCCATTGGCTTATTAGAGCTATTGGAGTATAATTCCCTAAACCTGAAGACTGCTATGTGCAGAACTGGGTGGGGTTTTCTTTTTTTTTTCTTAATAGAACAGCATATCTGGTATTTCACATGGTCTAATTGCAAGTAAGATCATACTGAAGAAATGAAAGCCTGTGTTCAAGCCGAGACGACAGATAATCTTCAAGAGCACTATAGGTTACAAAGGGATTAGGGGAGAAAATACTGCAAAGTGTACTTCTGAATCAAGTATTTTGAGCTAAAGCTACAAAAAAATAATCTAGCTCATTCTAAACACCATCTGTTTGCCAAGTGTACTTGCATATTTTCAATTGCTTTATTCCACAAACTGCTGTTTACTTCCCTGAAATGTCCCTTGGTGTGAAGATAACATCTCATAATAAGCTGCTTCCATTTTGGGGCTACTGTTTGTGGGCCATGCAGTGTATTAGGATTGCAAAACTTCTCCAGAATCTGAACAAAGTAAACAAAACAATTAGTGAAACTTTAAAAAGTAGTGGAAAATATGCTCTTTTCTATGAGAGGAACACTAAAGGGGAAATTACAAAAATAATAATAATTTAGACATTATGTCTCTCATCATGTGTACTTCCAACTTCATATTTTTCCCCCATGCCTACAGTTTCTATTCTTTGATAATTACAAAGAACCGGCACTGCATGTGTTCTGATATGAATGCTAACATTAAAAGTTTCCTACCCAAAACAGTACTTCCTGTTTTTCCTAACTTTTTAAAGACATTTCCCTTTTCTCTTCCCTTCTAAGATTTCATTATTGATGAAAACTGAGCAGTTTTCAAAATTAAGTATAGAAGCACCGCTTAAAGCTTCAAACAGTAATCGGAGATGGAGTGTACTGCTGAAAGCAGGGATTCATCTGATTTCTATAAGACACAGCATGCCCTGTGTACTCCCCTAAATTGTAACATCTGAGCATGGCCGCCTGAATATCTGCCTGTGCCAGCATGATTATCTGTGTCACAGAGAACCCTGAAGAGATGGGGAGCTGCTAGCACAGCACGAGCTAAAAATTATGTCCCATGTTATCCCTCTTTCACGTAGGTGAAAGTTCCATTCCCATTTCTGGCCCACGAGCCCTAACACAGAAGCAAATTTTTTTCAGACAACATTGTGATTTTCTCCACCTGCCAGCTTCAGTTTTAAAATTTTTATTCCTTAGGGTAGTGGGTAATGGAAAAGGTCCTAGAGACAGTATGTTGCCTGTGAGCCATGGGTCAGGAACATACGAGATCTACATTGAGACCCTTATTCAGAAAAAAGAACCCTTACACTTCCAGAAAGTCCTGTTAAAGCCAGCTGAGATAAGTGACTATTACTGATGGATATCTTCACGTTCTTGCCAAGAATCCACTTGTTTCTGAGTTAACTATATCTGCTGAGGCCAAAACTACAATAATCTAAAGCACAGTGAAACAATTTCTATGTGAAACTGTTTTCACAATAAAAGCACTTGCAAAGAGAGAGAATGATGAAAAGTTTCCTGTGCTCATGAAGCAAATATATATGCATATATCAATGCAAACATGCAATGTGGCAAATTTTTTTGTGTGTAAAGCTTAACTACTGATGCATGGAGTAGTCAGCTGGAATACAATATAAAAGAACAATTATGGGGCCAGCGGAAAAGGAAAACATCTTTATGCTGTTATATAATGAGCTTGATCAAGTTACTTTAACACATGGGTGCTGTTTTGGGCTCCATGCTATTAGCAGAACAAGCACTTAAAAATTATCCTGACACTTACCTTCTCTGGTTACATTAACCCACTCCCTGCTCCTTTAGAATTTGACGTATGAACTTAAATGTCCTGTTTTGGGTTTGGGTTTTTTTTTTTGTGTATCATTGCATAAAAAGTCTTCTGAGAGGAGGGTGCTTAATAGTTTCCTTTTTATTTTTGGTGTCTGCTTACGCCCCTTTGCTTGGCATTTTTCTTTAATTCAATTCTCTGCATTATTTACATTGCACTGGCATCTGTTGGAGCTTGGGTCCAATAAATTAAGGACAGTGAAGGTCAATTAAATCAACACTAGAAAGCTTTCCGATTCCACTACCGATTAGCAAATATACGGAGCATTTCAGTGTACATTGACACCACCCCACCTCCCTCAAAAAAAAGCCCTCACTCCCCCTACTCACATAACACATACTTGAAGACAAAGAGTAATATTGGTTTCAACACAGAAGAGGTTGGCCCTAAACAGCTCCTGAAAACCTCATGGAGGCACATATCCTGAAAGCTCCCCTGAGATCGGTTAGACACTGACATCTTAGACTCCTGGGAGAATATGAGGTTTTGTAGCTTGTCTGTTTCAGCTCTTGGGGATGCAGTGGAAATATACTACTTTTCTGTTATCCAGTTTGTTTTGACTTTCATCTCCTGTTTTTTGAGTGGTATGGAGGTTTTCAGCTTTGTCATTGCTGACCAAGAAGGACCTCACCAAACTGTCGAACCCTCACAGTCAACCATCTCTCACCAGAGAACAATCTGAAGCACTCTTGGCCTGAGGGATCGGATTTCTCAGACAGCTTTCAGTCTTGGCCTTCCTCTGTTCCCTCTGGATTTAATAAGACTTTTACTTTCAAAGGAAAGGCTCACAGACTCAGACTAATGTTGAAAGCTTTAGAAAAATCTCATTCTTCGTGTCACTTCTCTTATAATTCATCTTTGAGTCAGATCTTCACCTTGAGTATACTGGAATAGCTTCATTGATTTAAAGGGAGCTGCACTGATTCACACAGCTGAGGACCTGCCTCTATTTTTTTCTTAGTGTATATAGGAGCCTTACAATGAGAGTTTAGAGATCAATTATCCGAACAAACTATAATTGTTTCAAAGTAATGAAACGTTGCCTTCAGTCATCAGGAATCTGCTGAGACCAAGTGTGATGCTGGCCAGCACATCATGCATACTTCTGAGCATCTCCATATACACTGAACCTCACAGAAATCTCACATTGGCTTTCAGTGAGTAAAGCCAGCTCTATAAACCTCTGTAGGAACAGTAGTGTAGGACTCACAGCAGGGCTTGTTAGTATGCTGAAACATCTGCCTCCACTCAGAATGAAGTAGCCCAAGTACACAGGCTATACTGCAACGTGCTGTGCAATATAGATGCATTTTTGATGGCAACACCAAGAAATTTGGTTACTCAGAACTGGCCCTTGACAACAACAACAAAAAAAAAGCATTGCAACCATTCTCCAAAATCACTGTGTTTAAAGCTAGACTGAATAACAGTTGCAGTTTTCAGCACATCCTTTCCTCTTATTGAGGGGAATCGAAACAAAAGGAAACTAAGGGCCTGATAGATAAAGGTGCTTAGCTACTGCACTCATCAGAAAGTGCCTGGCACCCACTGATATGAAAATGTCATGACTTGGAAATCAGTGCAAGAAACTGAAATTGCTACTAGAAAACCTAAATAACCTTTGTGGATTTAAGACTAAGTGATTTGCTCAAGTTTTCACATAAAGTTTGTAGCAGAACAAGAAATTCAGGTGGAATTTCTTGAGAACTAAAACTAACACCCTTTTCCCTAGGACGTCCTCCCTGTCTCTGTATAGCTAGAGGGACATATCTGAAAAGAATCAGCACATTATTCACTACTCTCTGAAATGATTCCATGTTCTTGTCAGCTGGCATATCTTTCTTCATGAAAATCAGTCTCTCACCATCTAACCAGCCCTGCAGCTTCCTCTGCATAGATTGTCATAACTGAGCCTTGACTCTCTGTTTTGCCTTTGAAGATAAGACAGCATGGACTTGTTGCAATATCTGACTAAATTTCCTAATGTGCTGAGCCAGGGGCTGGTCTACATTTCCATCTCCTCCCTCCCACACTTTGTTGTTATTTCTCTTATGAAAAAATGTTTGAAGGCTGATCTAATACCCAGTGAAGTCTATGGAACGATCCATTAATTTGACTAGAAACTGGATCAAATATATAACAAGAAAATTTCAGAAGCAATCTAATTTAACTAATTTGATGTAAATTTAATTTAATGTACTTTAGATCACCGAAGTATTAGGACTAGAGATAGTGCAAGCCGGTCCACACCATGTAATGACGTAGGATGGTTTAGAGACTTCTCCCCCTCCCACAAAGCTAGCATTATTGAGTTAACTATGACACTGGGAGCAAAGCACTCATGTCAAAACAGCACTGCCCTCAGCCTAATGATTCCCCCAAGAGGCAAAGTTCATTAGCTTGTGCACTGTGACAAGTAATGTGCCATTATCTGGGATGCCTCTATGCCTCTGAACCAGTCTATAAAATCAGAAATGCCCTGGGGAGCTAACAGACATAAGTCGTTTTCCCCGTACCCATTAGAAATCAGGGTAACAGTTAAATGACTTTGTTAATCTCTGATGAAAAGGTGGGGGATCTACTGCAGAACTGGTCAGCTATCTCTGGTTGTTATGGCAGCAAAGCAGCCAAACACTCTTGTAGTAAAATCTGTCTGAATGCCAGTGTTTGCCTAATGTATGTTTTTTTTACACCGAGACAGCATGTTTCGGTGTGGACAAATTATCTTCCTCCCTACCCGAGAAGTTCGTACATTAGGACATGAAGGACTTTTAAAGTATCGTTTATGTGTATGTGTTTGTACTTGTGCATACATATATAGCAATAAATGCCATTGTATGAAATAAATGGAGGTGATTACAAACTAGCCATGTTTTGAGGAAAAGTCAACATTTTAACTACTTTTCTTGACGTTTCCTCTGTTATTTCTAATGAAATAGCTAACTTCCATAATGAAATACTGAAAATCCTTGGCCTTTAATAGTTCAAAGTTATCCAACATTAGTTAATGTCACTGAAGTAATTTACCTTAAATAAACATAGGACTGACCTGTGGTGAATAAACAGTCCACACTGTGGATCCGCTGTGGATCTGTGAATTCTTTTCAGATTAGGGACCCTCATTTTCCTATCATATAGCCAGCCATTAATCTGTCACTAGGATAATAATTTATTTATTTTCTAGGAAGTTTCCTTTTAATCCACAGTTTTGCTCAGACAGTTGTGGGTGATGAGGAAAAGAACATGGAATAATGCCAGCAGTCCTAATTCACTGTTCTCAAAAGTGTTTAGAAATTCATCAGTGGTCACTCCTGTCCAGATACTGGGATGATGATTTAAAATCTACATCACCTAAGAAACTAAACATGTGGGAAATGTTAACATTTGCTGACTGCCTCTGCTGCTGGTTGCACAGTTGATCCAATTCAAACACGTCTTCATTCCTTTGGTTGGCTGGTCCTGTTCCTTTAACAGATGCTTAGGTAGTACCTCAGCAGCCCCGATTCTTTCTTTTTGGTGGCGACTTTCAGACTTCAGTGACTGCAGAATTAACTTTATAAAGGATCTAGTTTACCCTCCAGTCACTGGGTACCCTCAACACCTTTATCCATGCTTTCTTGGGAATCTCTTCAGACCTCCTACTTCATCTTGTTTCGCAGGTTTCTACCCTGCCAATTCAATTATTTTGTCATTGAGTTCAGTGCAAGATGTGCTCTCTTGCTCTCTGTTACATATGTACAGAAAGCTGTATCTTTTAAAATCTCTTTCAAGCTTAATTTCCTTTATTGTACAAATCTACTAGCTCTTCTTCAGCCAAAACATTTTCCATATTCCCCTGTTCTGCTCTTTTAAGAGAGCAAAGAGAACACTGTATTTTTCTGCAACACATTCATCCCACTCTGACATTTTACTTTTTTCCAAATCCCTGAGTTTTTACGTGCTATTCATGTTGCTACCAATATGAAGAAGCTACGGGTCTACCAACAGTTCTGAATTCTGCTTTCTTTCTGGTCTTCATGATCATATAAACTTATCTTAATTTGGGTTAACTCTAATTATTCTCTGTATGTACCGATTGCCCATTTTCTGTAAAGTTTGGCTGCGTTCCTAAACAGACACTTTTTATCAGGCATGACTCCTATTCAAGGGCCAGATCTTGCATTTCCTTCTTTTGACAATACACAATACAGATCAGTAGACTTTTGAAAATTAAGGATGCATGTTTAGCATCAGTTGGAATTTGGTATCATTGCCTAGCTTTTAAAAAGTATTTAAAAAAACCCAGAATTTCATGTATATACCAAATATTATCTAATGCTAGACTTCACTAATGTCAGGTTAGAGCTTTGGCAAAAACGGGCCAGTAATTCTTCTCTGTGTCTTTTAAGGTGCTGCAGCTCCTAGCATTCCATTCAAACCTCTTCCCAGAAATTTTTTCATCTTCAGCCTGTAACTGGTGGTAACTAACATCGTCCTGTTCTTCACTTGCCTAAGACAGCCTCTTTGCTGGAGGGAAGAGTTTGAATTCAGATGCTAGACTATGAACTGGAAGAACTGAAATGCAGGCACACATCCTTTTCTAGCAAGTCTTCCAGAGAGAAAAAATTCTGGCAGCGGAATGGGTTGTACAGCTGAAAAACTGCAGTAACATTCAATACAGACCTCATCTGCAACAGTTCAGATTGGCTTTCCTTACAAACTAGAGAGCAACGCTGCAGGCTTTCCCTAGACAGCCAAGGTACTTTTAGCACGTACTCACAGGCATACCTCATGGGTCATTTTTTTTCGTCTTTTGCTTTCCTCCTTGAGAGAGTTTTCTATATCTGCTTGTTTACACAGAATAATGTAGCCGTCTCAAATGATAGCTCAGAGCAAGATGACAAGACAGGCTACGGAGATATTAACCAAGGTATTTAATCCTATTTGTTAGCAAAACTAGTCAGCATGGGTGGAACAATGTTCTGATGTAGATTCTTTGCCCCTAATCCTGCAGCTACCGAGAAAGGGGCTAAAGAACAAGAAGGCCATTAGCCAGACGAAAAAGCAAGCAGGGAATTACACTGACTTTTGATACAAAGAAGAAATTAACTCAAAAAGAAATAAATAGGAAGCATGAACATCTGTAACATGGGGGAAAGGTCCTGGAGTGGCAACAGAGAGCCAGCCAAAACCTGGTCTGGCACAGAAAGAACCAGCACAGTCACTTCTGTCTAGGTCTTAGAGAGCAGTTTCCCCATCCACCCCACACAGTGAGCAGCCAATCAGGGTACAGACAGTACTGGGTACAACATGTAGAAACACAGACCTCAGTGGGCATATATGAATTTACATGGTGCTTTCACACTGGGTGGATAGGCAGGTTGTAGCAAGCAGCTTGGAGACATCCCCAGCAAGATATGTGTGCAAGTAGGGGAAACTGCACTCTCAGGGGAGGGAAGCTATGTCCTCACAACCCCCTTGTACTGACTGTGGACAGGTTGCAGGAGGGAAATATGTATAACTGTGTATAGGTTAGGATTTTTTAACATTACTTCAGAAGGATGTTTAGAAATTTATAGGTGTATATTAATACTTTGGAAGTGTCTGTTAGTGTGATTTATTTGTTGTATGCCTGGTGCGGATCCTGAATGTATAATTTAGTGATTGCCAGTTAATTACATGTCATTAATAAAAAAATAAGTTATTTCAACCATGATTTGATTTAAATTATGTGAATCACGTAGGATTGTTTTGTTGGGTTTTTTTCCCCTAATATATGTCAGGTCTTTAAAAATAAATAACATTGCTTGTATTTCAAGGGATAGTAAAGATATTTTTGTATCATTTAGAGCAAGGGCCTGATGAGATCCCAGAAGAGATTCCCTGATTCTGTTACACATCCTCTCTCCTTCCTTGATGTCAGACAGGTCTCAGAGGAACTCTTTCCTGCAGAACCACTTTCTCTCATCAGTTTGGCCATATCCTTCTTCACAATACTGAATAATCACTACACATTGGTCTGCTCTGACTGTTTCACACCTTTTTGCTGGAATCTCCTACCTTTCAATATAGATAAAACCCTGCCAGAATACAAATTAAACAAAATGCTGAATATAGAGTCAGCAGAACAACAAACAAATGTTCCATATATTTACCATATCTCATTTTCCCAAAATAGGATTTGTTTCATGTGATGATAGACTACCTGCGTTTGCTGCATTTCTTATAAGGATACTGGTGTGTGGAGGGGAAGTGGCTGCATTAGCTACAAAAGAATGTCATATCAGAATAGCTGACCTACAGACAGCGAAGCTAAGATTCCTCCATGATCAAATCTAACTAGGCTATGTCTATATATGGTCTTGCTACTGTGACAATTAAGCACTTTACCCACAGTCTGTAGAAAATCTCATCCTTGCCCTTAAGGGCTCCCTTAGGAGGTAAAGACAGATTTTGCTGACAAGAAATTGAAGTAAAGAGAACTTAAGTGGCTATGCTTAGACAATACATCTGCAGCACAGACTTGAAAGCAGTTCTTCTAAATTCCAGGCCAGTGTCCTAAACATTGAATTGCTTTTCCCTGGGAGAGGAGGACTCTCAACAGGAAAACTAAAAGCCTATGGGATTTATCAGGACATTAGTTTGCTGGAAGTTGTGGCTTTCAGTGCTTCCCCCCCTGTAGACAGGCACAGCTCAGTCTTGAAAGCTGGCTGCCAGCTGTGCTTTAATCACTTCACAACACACGTGACTTAAAGCTATAAATCGGCTTGGGGAAGAAATGAAACAACCTCACTATTTCATATTCTACCTGCTCTGAAGGAGACAAATAAGCACAGGTTTACCAGAGGAGCCAAGGGACTCTGCTCTTACACTGTGTAATGAGGGATGTGGGACACATGCCACAGCTGTACCCCGTGCTTATGCAGTCCCCCAGGTCTCACTGTGCCTTAGAGTGCCAGGGGAGGACACTGGCACAGGAGATGCTCTCTGCAGATGGCCTGTAATTCACAAACACCAAAAAGAAACCATCCTGACAGAGTGGACCAGAGGTTTTCCACCAGAAGCCCATTGCCTAGCTCAAGAGCAGAAGCCAGGGACAGCTGGATGAGAGACTGGCTTTTTACTACAATAAGAAATCATTCATGTGCATTTTGACTCATAAATGAAAAGAGGAAAGAGAAAATGATAAGAATATTACAGGGGAAGACAGGAAAAAGATGTAGAAGCAAGGGTATATAACAGCAGAGGAATAGCATGAGTCAGGGGATGTAGGAGGCACACACAGGAACACAATCCTGAGAGCCTTTGTTGGAGCTGGAAAGAAATTCAGAGAGACGGAAAAGAAAAACAAAGCCCTACTGAAGAAGGGAGACGAAGGCAGGATATTGGAAGAGAGAATGACACAACACACAAAAGGAAGAGATTGAAAAAAAGAAAAAAAAACCAGAAAGAGGAGAAGAAAGATATTTTTAAAAGAGAAAAAGCAAGAGCAGCAGTGCAATACATGTTCTCCCAAATAGCCATTAAAGAAAGGGGAGTAGGTTTAATTTTATTCCCTTTCCTGTGTGCCACACTACTTTAAAATGACAGTTTGTGTTGCTATGCAGTACATACATATTTTTATAGATATCTATATATAACCTTTTTATTTTTCATTAAAGTATCCTCATAAATTAACAAATTTTTCATTCAAGAAATGCCAGAGGGAAATGAGAGGCACTATTTAGGCAGAGAAAAACAACCAAGCAATAGTCCTGTGAAAGAGTGGTTCAAATTTTCTGTATGTCACACCAAGTAATTATATTCCAGAGTATCTGTTTTGAAGGACATTAAAGGATATTGATTTTCAAATAATGCCTCCTACATATCCTCTAAAAATCAGACCATTCTGAAGTGCCCACCTGGCATCCAAAAGCTGAGACATGGGAATTTAGAAATCATGCCTTGAAAACCCCAAATCAGCAGAGGTCATTTTTGTCACCCCTTATATCCCCCTCCCTGCTGAGTCTCTAGATGCGAGCATAGACAGCTCTCCATGCTCCATCTCAAGAGTGGTGTGAGCTTTCTTCTCTGTAACACTTTTTAGAAATTATTAATCTAATGACTGTCTTCTGGCAGTATCGAATGTGGACAGACAGTTGTGAATGTTTGAAGTTTAATTATGTTTCTAAAGATGTAAATGCACCCAGAGGCTTAGGGAATGGTGTTGTGTTTTAATAAGTATTAACACAGGTAAAATAAACAAACATGTTATTTCGTGGATGGAAGGGGGAGCAAATTTATATTAATTATTCCTTTCTTTTCATTATAACTGAAAAGCAGCTGTATTGAAAAACCACTCAGGTAGGACTATAGAAGAGAAAGCTGCTTCTACAAGGTCACTAGATACACCTTTTTTATCTTCCTTGTTAGAGAAACAAAAGTAAAATTTAAGTCAAGAATAAAAATAATCATAGCAACTTCTTTTTAGATACATAAAACCATCACCTCCTGCTACAGGCAGGCATAGCAACAGCTTGCTGCCAAAGTTGGTACTAACACTGGGAAACCATTTGCTCACTGTCTTCCCATTACTAAAATCCCAGTGAACATTCATGATTTTACAATTTACAGTTTCAAAAATATAGGAAGACAGAATAGCATGGTCTCAAGATTCATGTATGTGTGCATATACAATCAAGCTCTAAATTTGCTAGCCCTTGAACAACTGTTTCAGCAGGGAAGTGCTACAGCTGTGTTTTCCTTCCGTTTGCAATTGTAACTTCTTTACTCTTTTTAATGTACCTTGGGGTTTTTTTGATGTTTAAAATATTAGAATCAAGTTTACAGGTTGTGATGAACTACTACTAGTACTACAGCTAACAAAATTTTGCATAACTATAATCAGTCAAAATTATTCTCATCTTCTGTGACATGATTCTTTGCAAAGGCAGACAAACACCATTCCTGAGGCTGTGATGTCAAGGAAACAGTATTTTCTTAGAATAATGGTGGTTGAGTACCTTTTCGGTTTCTTGATCTCCAGAAGGCCTTTCAATCCAGCCAATGTGGATTCACCCTGAATTCATTACATACAGATTTTCCCATCTAGAAAAACAATCAGTTAACATTAGTGGGAAAAGTTCTTTTGATGATGGTATTTGTTATGGTCCTATTCAGATGAGTGCATATTTCTGACTTAATACCCATGAAATGTGTAATTTTGTTCACACAGTTTTCTCTGGAAAAGTTTCCATGGAGTAGTTATAAGACCTGAGATTTCTCTTCATAAGGTATGGACTTCTGACACTGTCAAGGGTTAGGGCTGGACTGACTGCTGAAAAAAATGGCAGATGGTCTCTATTAACCCCTCTCTCTTCCCCAAGTGGAAGAGAAAGGGAATAAGGGAGACATAGACTTACGGATTGAAAAAGAAAACTAAAACTGCTTTAATGAAAATAGTAACAGTAGAATTATATATGCACAACACCAGTACTGAACCCAACCCTGCTGCCAGCAATTATGTCACAGTCACCTCTGATGCTGTGGACAGGCACTGGGGAAGGCCCAGGCTGGGCTCAGCGGCAGATGGGAAACAGATTCAGAGGCTGGATTCTGGAACTGGAACTGGATTGGGATCAAAGGCAGGACAGACAGTCCTCCTCAGAGGCCAGCCATTGAAGAAGAGAGTTTCACACCAAATATGATGTCTATGGGATGGAACATCTCACTGGTCAGTTTAGGGTCACCTGTCCTGTCTGCTCCTCCCCACAGATGTGGCCTCTAATGTACTGCACTCCCAGCATGGTACACAGGCCTCATCAGTGACCTTGATCTCCAGAGGAGAAAGTATAAATAAGATCCTTTCTGCACCCTAATTCCTGGCAGTAACTGTAAACATCCAGCATTGTCACTTCTAGACGCAGACACTGATTGCAAAAACATGTTGTTAACTTCAGAAAGTGCCATCACTTAGTAGAGTCTGAGCTGGAAAGTAAAATCTCTGAACAGAGTCAGATTTGTACTAACTCAAACCAGGACAGACACCAAGAATTACTCCCATTTTGTGTTCTGTGTTAAGCTATTAAAATAGGCAGTGTTTCATTTTGATCCAGAAGTTCTCTCTTCTTATCCCTTGCCTCACTGACACACCTTTGAAGTTACAGTTCTTTTCCCAAAGTCAACCAGTTGCTAGAAAGAAATGTGGTTGTGATGTTACAACATGGACATATGTCTAAATGGATGTGTGCTGTCATGTTCCTTAAACTGATCTGGTCTTTTCTAATCTAGTTTGCAAAAGACCCCACTGCTGAGTTACTGAGCATTTAGCTTTTCTGCCACAGAGTGCTTTTTCACCACATCCTAGAGGATGTGATGATTAATTATTTTCCTGCAGTTCTTGCCTCTTTGATGTCTGCATTTCTATGCTTCAGAGTGAATGACTACAATGCCCTGTATTTGGGAATACAAACCCTGAGGAAGACAAAAACCATTCAGATGTATTTTACTGATTTGAGGGGGGGTTGGCTATTGCAATCCTTACCAGTGGATTGAAGTCCCCACAGCTGTTAATAAGCCAGAGCCTTGCTAAGTTTCAGTCACATATAGTCCTCGCAAAGATTCAGATTAGCTCACATTTTAGTCTCCCCTACTCATTTGTCTCTTAATGTAGTTTGTAGTTAATCATCTTACAACACGGGCAGCTCAGATGTTGCTACCATACTACTAAAGACATTGTAACTCTGAAAACAGAGTCTTAACATTCTGTGCTTCCTTCCTCTCTTTTTGGAGTACAGACAGAACAGCTGCCTTTGACAATGGAAGCTGTTATGATCATTTTAGTCTAATTTAAGAAACATTTAATGCCTTTCCAATAGCTGTATCAGATGTGTCTGTCTGCAGTGAGCTCTTTGGCATTGTGCTTCATTCTAAATAATGCATTCCCAAATAATACTGGGACCAAGTATGAACTACCTCACTCTTCTGCAGTTATTGCAACTGAAGGTGCATCATGCAAGTAAAGAAATGAATGCCAGACAGAGTCCTGCTACCCTTAGTATGATTCAACAGCTCTCCAATATTTTTATTAGTATTACAGAGGAAGTCAGAGGGGATGAGAAAGCCCTTCTACCAAACATACAAAGTCTCAGATGATGTTTTTTCTGAATCTTCCAGCATAAGCAAGCCATATGGTTTGTGTTCTGGAAATCTCACTCTTGGCATAATTATCCACTAATTTGAAATGCAATTCAATAGGCAGCAGGCACAGCGCTTTGCTTTAGGTGCGACCTTTAGAAGCATGTCAGCAATATTAATATATAACATTGTAATAAAAAAATTATAGCAGAATATTCACAAAGAAATTGTAGCCCATACCAATATTAAAAAACAAAGAGAGAAAATAATCTCATTTTGACAGCAAAATGAAAAAAAAAAAAATCAACTGAATGCCCAGCAAATGGAAATAGGACGTTGTATAGCACTGTAGCACTATAGGATTAATTTTTTTTCTTCCTACGGAAAAGTAACTATTAATTTAGCATTAACCTAAAGAAAATAGAATTCATGTAAGCTACTCTTAGATAATACCTTCTAGCAAAACATTGAATTAAAAGGCTTTTACCACTCAGTTTTTTCATGGAAGTAATCTAGGTACTAGATTTAGTCCTTCAAGACTGCAAGAGACTGCACTGCAAGAGTCACCCTGCAACATAGAATATTGCAAGCGAACCATGTTTCGAAGAGTGTTATTCACTTCCCACATACCCTTTTAACAGCTGCTACTAAATATAGCTTACTTTACTGATACTAGGAATTCACTTTCAGACCTCAGTAACACAACAGTGGATCTGCATTATAAACCTCGCCAATGTCCAGAAAAAAGTACCTATTAGTGGATTTCCTTCCTACCTCTTCTTTCTCCTTTTTCTCATGTATTTATCCTACTTGTACATCTGAAGAGAAATTCATTCTGACCTTGCTTACGTCTGTGAAACTTGATCAGCAACACACATATCAAAATATGATTCAAAAGAACTAACCCAGGTTTGCAACTAGCTTTTAACGCTTTACCTAGATGTGTTAGCAACTTTCAGTTTGTTCTTGCATTCTTACCGGGAAAGAAGTATAAAAGAGAAGCATTGGACAGATCATGCCCTACACTGCAAATAAATGCAGAGATGCACAAAGTAATCGTGCTTGACATTCATAATGAAGTGATGATAAGTCACCAGATTCTTAAAATCTTGAACAAATATAATCACATTGCTAAGTCTTTTAACTGACCATGTATATGCAATGCTGACTGAAAGCCATCAGCCCACAACTCATTTCTCCAGGTCTTGAAAATTTGACTTGAAAAGCTTCAGAAAGGTTAAAGAGTGCAATATTATTACTATACAATGGTGGCGAGGTCAGGTCTTTAGATGCAATAAAAAACTGTAAAGGTGCAAGGGAAGCAGCTAAGCCAATATATAAAGTTGACAGGTATTAGTATGGCTCATAGCACAATTCTTAGCAACCATAAGGCCGATATGAGCTGCATATAGCTGCTGCATGGCAGGTTCCTAGCTGGAAACAGACTTCTACACTAGCATGTAAATTAAATGTGTATTGGACCATTCCATAGCACTAAGGACACAGGACAGTACCAAACTTGTCCTGCAAACAGGGCAACTACATCAAAGAAACCTACAGGGAATAGTCTTACCCCATATTAACTCCCTAAACATGTCTGGAAACTGTTTGGGATAACGACAGCTGACTTGAAAGTGTAGATAATTCAATTCTATTGACCAAGAATGTTTTTTTATCATTTTATATACTATGAAAAACAACTATGAAACCTTCTAGTGCATCTCTATCCCCTCAGTTGTTATGCCTAAGAACTCTCTCTCCCTCTTACCCCTTCTCTAAACAGTTGAATTGTAATTCATCAATTCTCAGGTTCATTTGGTGAAAGATAGTTGGTTTAGCAGCAG
>NW_010392288.1:48675-60582 GCF_000710305.1 Buceros rhinoceros silvestris | reverse complement strand
AAGCAACCATTTCCCCCTTCCAATATGGGCACCTCCCGCCACCAGACAGGGTGTGCCTAAATCATACTGCCACCACTGACCTCTGATGCTGAAAGAAATCAAGCCGTGAAATACAGAACTTTAAAATCTAGACATGTCCACATGAGCTGCCTGTATCTAGGAGCTGCAATTTACAGAAAAATTGCCTATGAAGAGAGTTACAGAATTGAATATATATGAAGCTGTTTTTCTTTCCCTGGTATGCTGTTTCTATCAAAATCTTCATGCAGCTTTGGGCTAAGTAGGTCAAGACATTCAGAAAAAGGCCAGAAGAGCTACTTGTTCAATGCTTTCTTTCCATCATATGAAATTCTTCACTAGTTAAAGACAGGGGGAAAGCATTTGGGATGTTTATAAGAAAGCTCCTTTTTTCATGTTGTTTTCCTCCCTTTTCCAAAGCATTAATTGTACTTAGAAGCATCTGTCCATCTTGCATATGAAACATATCTCACCTCAACATAAGCACACCAGTAGGAAAGTAGAATTGAAAGGAACAGTGGGGTTCTAGAAAAGTAAACCAAAATTTATTACTGATGCCAACAAAGGCTGAGTTAAACAAACACCAAACTTGGAGAGCATGCGAGCCCACAGTGCTGAGTATAGGAGAAACATTAAAACTTACTTCATCATCCCATATCTCAACAAAGCTATTGCCTTTTAACAGCTTGGTAAATAAATAGAAAACTAAAGTCATATCCACTAGCCACTTCCAGAGAGTGGTTGATGGGCTACAGCAGAAACAGTATTTTCCTGATGTACAGTTTCAAAATGAAACACCTTTATTTCCCAAAGCCATTTTTATTCTCCAGAAATGCTTCAGTCTATTACAAGAAGATGGCAGCTCTTTGGGGTCAGAACAGGCTGAATAGGATTTAGGATCTGCTTCTTCCTTGCTGAAAAAGTGAGGAAAGGAGGATCTTCACCTGCAGGGTTTCATCTTGGCCAAAAATTTATCTTGGGGGTAATGGCAAATCCTTGATTAACGCTAATGATTAAAAATGTTGCAAATTCTCCAGGAGAAAAACAAATTTCCCCATTCAACTTCTGATACAATAAGGATATGACATTTTACCTGCTGCTTCAGATATTGTTTGTTTTTTCATGCTCCAGAGGGATGCATTTCTCTAACCAACAGCTGTCTATACAAGCCTTGCAAAGCTGTCTTTTCCATTCAGTAGCACACCTCTACCACAGTCACTCATCTTTGAGCCTGTACCATGATTTATATGTCCATTTATCTTTTTGTTGTGGTGGTGATTTTTAAGGCTGATATATGTACACTGATACTCCAGGACTGAAGTGTTTCAAGTCAGGTCCTTTCCTATGCTCTTTGCTTCAGACAGTTTCAATACATATTAGTCTTTAATTAAAACCCATCAGTTTCATAGTTTTTTTGCACAGGAGTGATGGAAGCTATAGAGAGTTAACTAGTTGATTTAGCAATGAAGATTAACTTTCATTGTGTATATATGAATGCAAACTGTAGGTTTTAAAAACACAATGTGTTTTTAAAAGTTATTAGAATGTCAACTGTTCCTACAGATGATACCTGAAAAAAAACCCCAAAAACAAACAACAGGTAATAGAAGTCACAAAGTTGAGGAGAATGGGAAGCATAAAACTTGATGAATATTTCAAGACAAAGGAAAACCCTTCCATGAAAACTATTAGAGAACATATTCATATGAAGATGGATTTTTTTCTTCCACTTTAAGAAGTTTAATGTGTTTGACAATATACTGTGAAAACTTTTTTGAAAACATGAACCTGTGGATTACTACAGAACTGATGCTGAAAGCTCTTAAAATGGAAATGTTGTCACATTGCTCTGAATTGCAGAGGAATCAATCAATAGCAGAAAAACAGTTCTTTCCTTCCTGCACAGTCCACACCACTGCTTCTTCTGCAAGCTAAGTACAAAATTACGTATTTCATTAAACTCTACCTTTTTCAGAGACCTAGCATTGATCTGATGTAAATCTTTCTAGTTTCACCTAATTCAGGGGCACTACCCAAGTTTATGTGGCAACAGCACCATAACCAGCAGTATATATTGTTGCTTTCACTGCATTATATCTCTTTCATAAATGGATCCAAGACATTAGGGAATAAACATGCTATGCAGTGTAACCATAGGCAATGCTACTGAACCAGGAACATACCTCAGAACTTCTGATATCTGCTTTCAGGTCTTCCTAAAGCATTCTGCAAGACTAGTTATTTGTAGAGTATGGGTATTCTGTGATAAAAGATATTACTGAGTACTCTCTATTCCATTTATTATTCTATTAAAGAATATTTATGTTCTTTCTAGTAAATAACTAAAATCATTAAAATTGTTGTCTTTTAACCTCGTCCTGAAGATGAAAATGCTGGGGAGAAAACCTGAAACATCCTGCTCGCAACAGAATTGATGTATTATCTTTTGTCTTCAGTCCTACAGAAAGCATTCAGAAGTGCATAAGATACTGATTTTTTTTAAATAAAAAACAAAACAAAGGTGTCATGAATACCACAAAGATCAGTTAAAATCTAATAATGGAGAGAACTCTAGATTTAAGCATTTACCTTTCAGGAGGACATTGGCTGCACTGGAAGATACCCATCTCCGTGAACTTCTCCCAGACTTTATTTTATGAACTGTTTCAGAACATAGTGGGGTACTTGCTGTTTTCAAACTATTCCTACACTGATGCCACATTCACTTTTATCAACACACTGTTGCAATTAAATTGAGCAGGACATTTTAAACAGGCAACAACATTTACTGAGAATTACTTACAATTATAAGATGCAAGTTAGCAGATATGGCAGAGGAACAGAGATCAAGTAGTCCAGACTTTTGCTTTGAAAGTATTGGGAGAGAAGACTGCAGAACTGTATCAAGATAGCATACTGCTTCACATGTGTGTGGGGGTTTTTTTGTTATTTTTATTTAGGATGTTTAAAGACATTGTTAATGAACTCAAACCAGGTGGGGAAAAACTCCCCAAACCAAACACCTTAACAGTTCACTCCTCAGCTGGAAGTTGTTACAATTGCTCTAAATTTCACTCCCTAACCTAGATACTATGGCCATTATTTTCCTCCATATCCATCAGATAAGCAGACTTCAGCATCATGAATTCATCAGGCATCAGCCTGCTGGAGTAGGGGAGGGGACATAAGAAGGGTCATTAGAAGAAGGAATCAGTTTGGGGGTTTTGGGGGTAGATGTCTGAATACGGTCTTAAATGCTTAGAACTGTACTGTTAAGCATAGTTTCAAGTAGTACAAAGGTAACGTGGAGGAAGATGGTAATTTTTTCTCATTCTTCTCCATTACACATGCACTTAGGCAATGTGGGTAACAAGCTAAACGGTGCTGACCTTTATCAGAGACAGGGTGTAACTGCTGAAGGAGAAGAAACATAGCTGCATACCATGTTGACCATTTGCTGCTGCACTTTCTAGGCTTCCTGATACCACATAACCACACTAATAAACACATCAGCTCAACACACTCATTCACAAATCCCTTTTGAATCATTCTATCAGCTCCAATTGCAGGAGTAAATGCAAAAGGCCAATCCTAGATCTACAGGTAGTTTAGTGTGCAGGAAATGATACACATTTTAATTCACAAGAGCTTCAGCTATGGCTCATCAAAATAAGAAAGTCTTCTCCTAATTATATTCTGTGCCGTCATGACATTTTAACCCTGTAAGACTGGATTGTCATGTCATAACAACATGCTCACCAGACTTCACAAATGTCGCATATAATGAATGGTACGTGAATACAGTAAAGTTGAAAGATGCCCATTTAGGAGTCTTGCAATTTGCTCACAAAGGGAAGGATGAAATTGAAGCCATGCATCTCACTTGATTACTTCTTAGGAGCAGTTCTCCCACTTCTAAAACTCATGCCAGACATTGCAAGAAGTAGTTACAGAAGGGGATAAAGGTAAATCCATAGTCTATTCACAGCAGCTGAGAAATATCAACCTACTTCCAGGTAAGAACTCCCTATCATAACAGTGTTAGATATGACTGTTTCACATATCCATTTTCCTCCATAGGGAAATACAGACCTCAACAGTCCTGCAATTTCTGCTTCATTTTCCCACTGACAGTCTAGATCTCTTCTCTTTCTTTCCTGCATGACTTGCTGAGGCCATTTTAAACACCACCAAACAGGCTGTCATTTTTCCACCAAACTCTGCTACTCAAATATTTAAATAAGGACAACACTTAATAGAAAGTATACCTCCGTCGTCTTACGTACTGACTTCTGATCATCTTCAAGACCCCCCATTGCTGTTCCCCCAGGCTGGACACTTCTTGTCTTCTTCCCTTTATATCTTTAACTTCAGTTGTGACCAACCAATCTGCTGTAGGACTCCACTCTAAGGAATAATGACAATTAGCACTAGAAGGCAGATGCCTCTTAAAACCAGTCATTCAGAAAGTTATGTTGACTACCATTTTGTGAAGTTTCAGATATAAAATAAAACCAATAGGAGTTGTGTATTCTGGTAAACATGTGAAACCTGTTTTCTGTTTTCAGCTGAACTTGTATGGATTTATTCAAAGGCAGAGAACAAACAGTTTAGAGAATGATATGGCTTGTCATTGGCAACTAAACTATCATTCAAGTTCGCAGCAAGTGACAAACACCACCACCGTTGCTTTTAAGAGGTGTTATGGATGATACTTTCCGTACAACACAAAAGAGCCTGTCCTCAGTACTTCAAAATTAAGGACAGCAGACCTAACACATGGAGGCTCTTCAGTAGAGACCTAATAGTTATCTATCTCCACATTTCTCTTTTAAATACATATTCTGTGAAAGTGAGTTAAAGAAAAATTAGGAACCCACCTCTCTTAAAATATGCACCTTGAAGCATGAAATAACCATATATGTGACAGAGTCTCTGATAAACTTGCAGTGATGATAATCTTGTTATTTCAGTGATGCCTAAATAACTACAAGTCAAACATTATTAATACACACAATATAAACATACTATTGAACGGGCAAATTGATCAGTTCTCTAGGATTTCTTCTCGTAATTTTTCAATGCATACAGAAATCATTCTAGTTAATGCAATTCAAAAGACTAAAAAAGCCTGTAGAGGAATACAGAAGTTATATTGCTCTTCACAAGCAGACACACCTATCACATCACTTTGTTTCAGAAAGCAAGCAACTGAAATGCTGTCATACATGTTTTAAATTTATGTGAAGTATCCACACTAATTTTTAGTGTGATTTTTCATAGCTATCAAGGGTAGTAATGGGCCTTGTCACCATTGAACTTTATTTTGGAAGGGAGATTAGTAAGGATATGGTATTAAAAGTTGTGCCTAGTGAAGTAAAACAGTCAAAGAATGTGGGAAGATTTCCCTGCTTAAACTACAGAGATTACAATAGATATTCTTTCAGAAAGGTAACAAAAAATAGTAGTGCTCCTTGTTTAGTGTTAACCAAATAAGACACAAGGAGATGCATCTATTCTGTTTGAATAATAGTGGTTCTACATCCCAAGCCATGTTTTAAAACTATAATATAACAGTAGAACATTTGAAACTCTCCTAGTCATCAGCCTACTAGTACATCAAACCCTCTACGTATGAACTCCTTGCCTAATGCTCATTCTGCCCTTTGGTGGCAGAAACAACTTTTTATTTGGGGCTTGTACAGCAACCAGTTCAGTTTTGTCCTGATCTTGGTTGGTATCCCAAAGCATTGGTAGTATAAATGAATAAAAAATGTCAGTGTCACTCAGGAAGCTGTTCATGATTATCATCAATCACTGACCTGCTTAGATTTGATGTATATGCTGAGTTCTTTTCATTCAGGGTGAATGAACAAGCAGCAAAAATACATTTCACATAGGAGGAGCTGAAATAATTATAACCACTGCTCCAAGGCCAGGTCAGCATGCAACATCTCAGGAGAGTTTATGTCAAGCTGGCCAAAGATAATGCAAATCCAGATCACTGCTTGGGTCCAATGTGTGGGGGACACAGTTCAGTGAGGAAAGCTATGAGGACTCCTGAGAAAATATGAGGAAGCAAAGAGGCAGAGTTGTACATTTAGGCACAGTATTTCTCTTGCTGGGTAGCTACACAAGCATCTTTCCCATCTCCTTCATTTCTACTATATAGAGGAAAGCAAAAGAATGAGTACTTTTTTTACATAAAGTAACACCTGACTCATCTCAGCATTTTCATCACCTAGTGGGAACAGTATTGCTAACTGCTCAAGCAATAGTGATACGCAGTGAAGGAATTTATCAAGATCCCATTCTTGCATGAAAAGAGTAAAGAAAAGGGGTCCAAATCCACGAGAAAACGGATAAACAAATTTATTTCCTTGAGGAATACAGAGTTCTCAGTCAATGATAATGATGCAAAGGAGAACAGAAATTAGTCTACACATTAAGTTACATTTGTCTCCCATCTCTGGCTGCAAAGGGGGAAGTGCCCTAACAGTGAACATATTTATGTTAGTGTAAGGAAAAAAAGAAAGAAAGGTTTTACTTAGTGGGATTGGATCTACATGATTCCTTCAGCAACAGGAAATGGAGTAAACTATATCCCAGTAGTGACAATAAACTAGGACTTCTAGGACTTCTTTAAAAGTCCTAGTAGAACACATACATGTAGTGACATTTTGTGAAGCAGATGCAAAGGAGCTAAGACTGGATGATCTAAATATCAATCCAATCACCCTTGTGGCCTTCATCAGTGCAGACACTGCTGTGCAGACCTTCACAGCTGAGTTCTACCTCCATACAGACCTTGTCCCATCACATCTTGCCATCAGCTGTAAGCATGGGGATCAATCTTCAGGAATATCTAGATAAGCAAATGGAGTCTAAAGCAACTAAATGATGAAAGATTTACCAAATCTGAATTTGATAAGTACGGAAAGGTTTTAGAAACTATCCTGAATAAGGGAATATAAGAAGGCCAACATGTCTATTTTAATACAGCCTTGGTGAGGTTGCTGAGAAACTTCCACTGGCAATAGAGAGTGTTTCATGTAGCTATGCAAGGCTCGAGTTCAGCCACACAGTTTGGCACACAACTAACCTTTAGGCCAATAAACACATTTGTTGCCTTTGCTGGAACAGTTGCTTATGAGCTATAAAGTTAGATACCTATTCAAAAACTTTGTTGAGTTTCAACCACAAATCTTCACCCTAGAATAACCAAATTGAATAGTCCTACTGACATCTAATTAATCATCCCAGTGTACATTCACACATGAACCAAATGTGAAAGAATCACATTAATCTCTAGCAAAAATACACCACAATACTATGGACATGTAGAATTCTTTTCTATTCTTTTTTTTATTATGATTTTCTACTTATGGCAAGATCAGTTTGTCAGTAGTATGTTATTAAAAAAAGTTTTTCATTATTTGTTCACAATTCCTGTTTTGAAAGAGTTAAGTTTATCTCATTCTTCTTGGCTCAAAGAAATTTAATCTTAGATATAAAAAAATGTGCTGTCATTGGCCTATCTGTGAGCTATTTAGTCATACAGCTAGCAATGCAGGAAATAAAGACAGTGATGGAATCTCTCCTGCATCTACCTTCTAGATAGATTTGTCTTACAGAACACAACAGGTCATCTAGTCAGTAAGTCAAAAGAATTTCAAATCCTTTCTTTTCTGAGCTATTTGGATGAAGCATTGGAATGGAGGTTAGGACAGCAACTCAACTCACCAACATTTCAGAAGAAAAAAAATGTAGCCACTTTCCCTTGCTTAAAGTTTATTTGATTTAATAGAGAGTTTAAACATTTTGTAAGCGCAGAGGCCGTGGACAAGAGAGACAAGTAAAATCCCAGCACACTACTAGGGTGAATTAAGATTAGGCTAGAAATCCTAAATCAGTGGACAAAAATAGATTAGACTATAAATGTATTTTTCTAAGAAGTCAGAGGTTAGATGTCAGGAAATTGGACAAATAAATAGAAGCAAATCTGAGAAAAGAGATAGGCAAAAAACTAAGGCATTTTTCAATAAAAATGATAATAAGCAGTGGTTTATATTAGACTAGGAATAATAAATAAAAATGTGATCTGAACATGTATTTCTGTAGTTATTGAACAAAGGGTATGAAAAAAATCTTTGAGAAAGACTCTGAGGAAGTATCAGCTCTGCCTGGGGATAGTTGAAACAAAAGGGGAAAATATGTTTTGAAACTCAAGTCTAGAAATCATGTTACACATTCAAAGGACACAATTGGAGCAAATCGACTTGACACACTGAAGTTCAGTGTCACAGACAAAAGTGTCACTCATGAATGAGGTAGAGACAAAACAACGACAGTTGTGTTAGAAAATCATGACTGCCTGTCGTGACTGCAGTCACATCAAAAGCACATACTGGAGGTTAAGGGCTAATCAAAGTCAAAAGATTTCCATGTTAGTGGAGGATTTATAGAATCACAGAATAGTTGAGGTTGCAAGAGATCTCTGGGGGTCATCTAGTCCAACCCTGCTGCTCAGTCAGAGTGACCAGCTGCCCAGGACTGTGTCCAGCTGGAGCATCTCCTAAAATCAAGACTCCACAACCTATCTGGGCAACTCTTTCTGGTATTTGATTACCGTGACAGTAAGCAAAGTTTTTTGTTTTTCCTTATGTTTAAATGGGATATATTGTATATTATTTTGTCTCTGTTGTTTTCTGTCCTCTCACTGGGCACCACTGACAAGAATCTGGTTCTGTCTTATTTACATGCTCCCAGCAGTTATTTATACATATCAAGCCCTCTCTTGTCACAGATAAAGAGTTCCAACTCTCAGGCTATCCTCACATAAGAGATGTCCCAGTCTCTGTGGTCCTTCAATGGACTTGCTCCTGTATGTTAGTGTTGTTCTTGCACTGGGAAGCACAGAATGAGACACTCTGCTCCAGATGCAATGTCACAAGTGCTGAGGAGAGGGGAAGGATCACCTCATCTCTCTTGACCTGCTGGTGACTCTCTTCCCTATGGAGTCCAAGATGCTGTTATCTGCCTTTGCCATGAAGACATGATGCTGGCCTCGTGGCCAATTTGTTTTCCACCAGGACCCCAGGGCCTTTTCTGCAGAGTTGCTTTCGAGCTGGTCATTCCACAACCTGTACTGGTGCATCGGGCTATTTCTCCCCACGTGCAAGACTTTGCAATTCTCACAAATTCCAGGAAAAATACTTTTGAAGGCTCTATTCAATAGGGGTAATGGAACTAACCAGAGAATTGCGCGTAACATTTTAGTTAGTTTTAATTGCTGCCCTCTTTCTTTAAGTATTATGAATCCATTAAAGTACTAAAACAGTTTAAGTTACCAATTTCTCTTTGTGGCTCCTGTTCTAAAATGTATTTATTACTTGTGAAATGTTGCTCACATGATCCATGTAATAAAATTAAATCACAGCTCCAATTGTCACTGTTTTTTTTCTCTAAAGATATCTTGATATTTTTCAAAAAAATTTTATTTCCACAAATCAATAATGTAATTTACTTAAAAGAGAAAATACATGCACTAGAAACCATAAAATGAATACCTTTTGAACAATGATATAGGCCTTGAAGCTGTGAATTGACTGTCTCCAAAATAATAAACAGTCTCTTTCCAGTGACTGGCCAATTTATAATCTGATCCTACTGAGATTTATGTACATGCTTTACACATGATAAGGTATTCCACGATCTTCAAGAAAGCCAGGTCGACATTTAAACTCTTCTGAGACTAGCCTTATTCGTGGTCTCCACTCAGCCAATCTAGTTCATGACTTCAAGATGTTTAATTTTCACATTGCAAAAGTTTAAGAGAATTTTAAAATCTATTTCTGGTTGATAAATATCTTTTCCAAAATTATTATATATTCATCCTTACTGCAACTATTTTTTTTTACCCATATTATTGTTTTCGTTGGTACTTTCCAGAAGCTGTTCTCAATAGTAATGTTATATGGCTGTCCCTAAACTTTGCATTTCTACTGTCTTTGAAGATACATCATTGTAACTCAGCTAAGCGTAAATCCTGGACAGAAAAGGTTTTGTTTGTTTTTGTAATTGAATGATGCCATGACATCAAAACAATTTATGACACTGGTTAAAGTGGAAATATACATGTACTATACACATGAGTTTTTAAATAGTGGGATCCAAAACAGGTCTTTTCATGTTTTGCATAATATTTTTTAAATAGTCAAACCAGAAGATTTTTTGTAGCATAGCTTTTCCTTCTTGCTGTAGAGATTGAAATGGGCATAGATATGAAAGCAAAATCATTTCCACAAATATTTCAAATACCGGATAAGGTAAGGTCTGTCAGCACTTCTTTAACAAATCATTCTTTTCAGAAAGATTGTAACTCAAGTGTGAAAAAAGCCAAGCAACTCTGGACTCCAACTTATCTTAAAATTAAGGGGGAATCATTCAGACTAACACAAAATTACTTCTAGCAAATGTGAAAAAAATACAAAGGTAATACAAGTCTTCCCTCTAACCCCAGTACACCTTGCAGAGACTGAGGGTCTCAAATGCTTTTGCTGTTTTGTAAACTATAGTCCTGTGCCTTAAACTGATCTTTCTCATTTAAAGTGGAAACTTCCTTTTTTTTTTTTTCTTCTTCCCAGGTGTCCATAACACAGATTACCATTTTTCAAATAAATAGGAATTACCACAATACTCTATTTTCAAATCTGGTTTGCTATGTGTTCATTCATTCTTCTTAAAAAAACACACATAAGCGTATAAGAAGATGGAATGATCTTTCATATCTGCCAGTCAAGTAATTCTGGGGGTCTGGAGTCTGTCTGGTTCTCTAAACCCTCTTTTAAAGTGATTTTGTTATATTGCAGTGGTTTGTGCTATTATATAGCTAGGGAGTCTACAAGCAATATTAGCTGGCTGCCAATATAAGGCATCTAGACCCAAGAAATTCTTTTCACAACGGCAGCTCAAAAATTAGTAATTCTGTAAGGAACTATTTGTCTTGTATGAATTTGTATTAATTAATAGACAAAAATAATGGCAAAAATAAGTATTTGTAGGAACTAAAGAGTTTATGTGAAGTAGTGTGATTGCCATACCATTTCTCACATTTGTCTCTGTCCTTAAAGTTACTGAAATGTACTGCAAAGACTTTGTAACTTTCAAGAACTAATATTTAGAAGCTTGCTGAACTCCATGTAACAGGGCATGGCATCAAGACAAAACAGTTATCTCAACCATTTTCAAAACAATAACCATCCATCTCTAGCTACACTTTCCAAAATTCTGGAATAGCACCTGAAGGAGCCTCCAACCTGTTTCTGTTTTGTGATATTGTCTACAATGGAGGAAAATACAGGCAACAGCTCCCCTGTATTTAGCATCTTCATACCACAATTTTATTTGTACAGTCTCATTATAGGCACTATCATATAGATAGTTCTATGAAACTGAGACTGTTTCAGGTTTTAAGGATCATAAATACACCACGCAGAATGGTGGGAAAAGGCTTAATCTGTCATAAGAATATTTAACACCTTCCCTCTCCACTCCCCACCCCTCTTCCCACCACATCTCCTCAGGTTTCTCAGCTATCACCTTTCTCATGCAGTATCTGTTTAACGCAACTTTCTGCTTTGGCTAAAACATGCTTTTTGTAGTATATTGCTGAAAGGTCACTGAGTAAAATGTGTTTTTGCTTCAATAGCGAAGCAAGTCGTTGTATTAAAGATACAAGATTTCCACATCTGATATACTCCTACCTCAGTGACTTCTAACCAGAAAAGCATGTGCTTAGAATCTCACTAGCAATTGCATAGCATCAAGAGGTGTGAACAACATTATCACTTTGAGCACACCCAGTTACATACTTAAACCTCGGTCACT
>NW_010392288.1:47635-48560 GCF_000710305.1 Buceros rhinoceros silvestris | reverse complement strand
TTCCCTACCTCTAGTTGAGAGATCAATTTTGCTGGACTTATGATTCCAAATATTAACTGATACAGCTGAACTGCATGTGAACACATCTGAAAAAGTCTCAAACCTATCTGGGATCAGAATTACTTGCTTGAAAGCCTCTACATTTCCCTCTTCCTATAAATACAAGGGCTAATTAGTAAAAGGCAATGCTTTTAGTATGTTATTCTAAATAAAATAACCGTATTTCTCTTAGGATGTGGAAAACCCATCTTGAGGTAGCAAAAGGTTGCTACTTCAGTGTTTTATTTTATAACAGTGGTGCTCAACTTTGGAAACTTAAATATCTCTGCAGGAAGAAAATCATTAAGGATGTCTTTCAAAATTCCAAAAAGTTGCATGCTGCTTTAGAGAAACAAGTGTCATTATTACACATGGTGTGCCCAGCTACACACCCTACTAGAGCACTGCTAGCTGACATTTCAGCCTTGTGCTGACTTATGTTTAAAAAGAACAGGACAATTCTCTGTATGGAGCTAGTATCCCTATTGATATCTGTCACTTCTCTAGCATAAGTCCTTGTTTCAGTTGGTTATAACTTTGTATGTTTTAAACACTGTGGTTGAACTTTATACTTCCATTTAAAGTTAGAGATAAAAGTCGCATGCCATTTTTCACAAGCAGGAGAAAAATACTCATTATTTTTCTTTTATCTGAATTGATCCTCTTTATTTTTCAAGAGAGGTTAGTGTTTCCAGGGTTTAAGACAATTGCTTAAGATCTGTGGAAATTATGTCTACTTGTGATAGCTGTCTCCCTTGTCATCCCTGCAGCAAGAGATGGAAAAGTCAAATCTCTGCATATTTTTGTTTGAAATCTGTAGAAGATCCTTACTACCAAGTAGCTCTCTTTTCAGAAGTTTTTATGTGTGTTTAACTATAATTCTCTT
>NW_010392288.1:45672-47543 GCF_000710305.1 Buceros rhinoceros silvestris | reverse complement strand
TTTCCCTTCTCCTGAAAAGTTTTGGGATAACAGAATCTTAATCTTTTGCTAAATTGGGCCCCGTTTTATTCAGTTCACAAGCTAGCCATTTAGGAATGAAACAGGATTCCGTATCACGAGACTGTTGTTTGTACAAGTCCTGGATGTTTGTCAGCCACTTCAGAAGGTCTGAAGCCATGGTTGCAGGAAGATGCTTAAAAAGGAAGGATTATTTAATGATTAAACAGTTAAACACTACTCCAGTAAACCACTAGTGCTACTCCCATCATCTCTGCTTAACACGGGTTACCTGCTGATAAGCGTTCATGGTTTTCTGCCAAGATACCTGGGAATGATCTTGCATGAATTCTGTGACTAAAATATTGGAGGTAGGGTTTGAATGTAAGAAGTATCTGTAAGCTAAGTAGTCTGAAGATTCTTGCCTTCAATTAACCACCTAAATTATCAGATCCTTGGCTTTGGTCTCGTGGGCCTATAAAAGAGAATATTAATAGCAACCAGTCTCATCTAGGAGTTAAATTCACGAATGTTTGCAGAACATGTTGAGCCATTCCCAGTAATGTCCCTCGATAGATTAATAGTTTTGCATTCAATACTAGGATTAAAGAGGTGGAGGTGTGAAACCAATATGAAATAAAACATTCATTGCACAAAGCTGGGGTCTTGGACAGAGAAAAAAATATCAAAATCTTTAATGACTTTATTGGACATTTTATTATAACAAACATCTTCAAAGGTGATGAATTAAGGTCATACAAGCAAACTTAATTCCAGCACTTCCCAATTTCAATATATTTGACTTTGCAACCTTAAAATTATTCTAGTGTAGGATTTTTGAATGCAGGACAGTGTATCTTTGTAAGACAGCCAAAAAACCAACTGCATGAATAAATGAATAACACTTGCATACCACAGATTTACCTAGAACTGTCTTTTTATCCAGATCAGGAAAGACAGCAAATATGCAAGTGCTTATTTTAGGGGCTGGGGATTCATTTGTTTGGAGTAATTCAGATATCAGTGTCAGAGTGTGTTAAATAACTCTGTTCTGAAATTTCCACTACAAATTCATCATTCAGAGAAAACACTTTCCAGACAGGGGTTCCACAAGCATGAGGAGTGACTAGATTGACTGAAGTTACCCTTGCGAGCTTTTAAGGAAGATACAGCTCCAGAGTAACTCACTGGGTGAGAGGGGAGAAAGACTAGAGGGTGAAAAAAAAAAAAAGAAAAAGAAAAAAAAAAGATTTAAAGATTGCTTCCGAGCAGTTAGAGGAAAAGGCAGAAAGGCAAGGAACTAGGACTCAAGAACATCAAATTAACAGTGGAAGCACAAGCAAAATTTGTCTTGATGATTTTATTCTGTCATCTCTTGGAAGATTTCAGCTTGCATAGTGCATTTCATCCTTGCAGACTTCAGAAGTAGCTGAGAATGGGGAGCAACTTATAACACCTAGACTTAGGATTTATCTAATTTCCTGTCCAAATTGCAATGTCTTACACATGCAAAGATATTTAACTATTTGCAGAGATGAATTTTATCCATTTAAGGACATCCTATAACTTACACTACTGTAGTGGTTTCAGGGCTTTAATGCAGTTATGCAGCTATACCATGTCCTTTAAATTTCACTTCCCTTGAGCTTATGAGGCAGTTGACATTGTTTCAATCAGTGTAGGATACTTGGGTTAACAACAGTTAAGAGGGCCAGGCCCAGCACCCATTTAGTTGGGTTGGGCAAGCTTGATGTCAGGCTAGCTCCTGAGGTATGTAGGAGGAAAAGGAGCCAGGAGAGGGAGGCCTCCTAAAAAGTCACTTTGTAATAAGATATAAAGGTTTATGGGAAAGCTGGTGTGTCCTTACTGGACAC
>NW_010392288.1:27989-45576 GCF_000710305.1 Buceros rhinoceros silvestris | reverse complement strand
GAATTTGGGCTTAACAACCTAAGCGATGTGGCTTGGTGAAGTCAAATAGAAACTTGGCCACAGTTATCATACACATTATTGAGATAACTTACGCCCTGGTCTACAATATAAATAGGCCTTACATCACATTAGCAATTACTATTTTTTAAAGTCTAGGAAATGAAATGCAAAAGCCAGTCAATGCAACTCTTAAGTATGAACAACAAGGCTTTAAATTAGTTAAATATTTAGGCACGTGCACAAGCACTTACATTAAAGTTGTTGGTCAATTTATGTGCTACTTGCTGGACTAGTACCATAAATCGATAGGAGTCAGAAAACTCAAAAGTTTACATTCTAGCAGTGACACGATTTTGGCACTCACAGGACTTTCTGTTTTCTCATTAAACTTACCGCATAACATGCATAAGGGGGCTTAGTCAATCCTATAACTTGTCAAACTAATATAATCGTTCCCCATCACTAATGGTTTCTGCAACGGTGTGTAAATTTCCCTCTTTTTACATACATCCTTTAAATACTTTCATCTTAGGATTTTGTAAGTTTTCCTGCACATTGGCAGGAATCAGCACATGTTTTTAAATACTACCACATTCAGTATTCCTTTAAATCGTCTTCTCTGCTTGTAGCAGAAATATGCTCTCCATTTAACTGGACATTGGATGAGGACCAGTAAGAGCATATTTTTATCAAGAAGGATCCCACAACGAACTGTAAATTAACTGATCTACAAGTCAGTAGGAGTATTTTGATAAATTCCCCTGAAATGCAATCAGTCATGGCTTGAAATGCAGCCATTGTTTACCAGGACATGCATACCACTTTACAGTTTGTAGCAAGTGGTGAAAAATCGTACCTTTCCTAATAACCAAAGATGCAGCGGAAAATTAAGTAGGTAATATGCCATTAACAGATCTGGAGTTCAGCCAAGATGGAGAAGCTAATCTCACTATTTTCTGATGAGCCCCAAAGAATACAAAGTGACTTGAGAAGATTCTCACTTCTATGTATTACCCAAAGGTGAGCAAATATAAAGACCACAGTACCCAACAACAGGCTGGTTTCAGTTGTGGTTAGTGTATTTTTATAAAACAAAATACATAATTTCATTCTCCAGTCTTTCTAAGGCATAAGCCCCCTCCAAAACCATGGATGATGTGTTTAAAGATCCCAAGCAGATATAGCTGCCCAACTCTTACCAAGAATATTGAAGACAAGTGTTGATACCTCCCTTTGAGATTTTAGATTATCCACCCCCAGCCCAGGATGTACAACCTTGTGTTGCATAGTGTCTAAGTTTTCTTTCAAAACTGAAATAAACATTAAAGTTGTTTGTGTTACAGTTCTGGACTAGAATAATACATCTGCATAACAAAGCTACGAAATTTTTTTAATTAATTGTTTTTAAGATTCTCAGGTTGGCAAGAGCCACTTTCTCAAGTCTGATGGATCTCAACAGTAATCTCCAGCACAGAGGGTGGTAGCTTCCCCAAAGGCAAAAGGAAATTCTTTTCAACAGAGAAGACTGGTTTTTACAAAACAGGAGAAAAAGGTGAACACAAGCTTAAATTCCATCACAAGTCAAATGCAAAACTTCCTAGCAAGGTGTTGCGATACTTCCTCAACTAAGCATGACTTCAAAATTCAATAGAGATTGGAAGAGACGTATACTCATTGATTGTATTTATATTTTTATGTTCTTATTCACCTCTCTGCAGCAGCTTCCAGCATCAATGCACTGCACGAGACTACCTCCTCTTATGTTCATGAGATCAGAAAAATAAAAAAGAATAAAAAGATTTATCAAAATGCATCAAAGCTGGGAGTTGGAAGAGAAAGGACAGGCAGTGCATGTGAATAAGGAAGGAATCTAACAACTATGAAAACGTTGATCATGGTATCTGGAAAGGCAGCCTCAGAATACTGAGAAGAGACATTTTTAAAAACATACCTGCAATATTTATAAAAGTGTGGCTGTATTGAAACTGAAACCAGAAAATGAAAATCGCAGCTGAAGACTGGGCTGGGGTTTGGTGTCTATTTATCATGTTTTCAGCAAAAACATAAAGCAGATTTGCACTGTGTTTTAATAGGGTACCTTCTATATGAAGATGCTTCAATTAAACACAGGCAAATGATCAAGCGAAGGATTCTGAAGTCAAAAGATGCACCATTCCAACCTCAGCAAAGAAAAATAAGCAAATCTCCACAGTGCTATTAATTTATCTCATTCATCCTGTTCAGAAAGTCAATAGTTTTATTCCTTCTATCTGCTTCCACTATTAAGTAACAGTAGCAGTGTTACACTCTTGGTTCAGTTAATCATATGGCTATATAATTCATCAAAACTCTAGGTCACGTTAGTTCAAGGATTTGTTTTATATGCTGCTCTTGACAGATGAGAGCATCAGTTTTCTTTCTCCCATTAGCCTGTCAACCTGCGATATGCCAAATTTTGGAAATCCCAGTAAGTTCACAATCTTTAACAGAATCAGGTCTACCCCAAAGTCCTTAGCTTTTTTGACATTCCTTAAATATAGTCTTCTTTTCCAGGGAAAGCCTAGGAAACTGCAGTACATCAAAGTCACTAAAGCAGTTATGTTAATGTTTGCTATGTAGTTATACATGTGTTCATGTATTACACTGTACTAATACTGGATAATCAAACATTTTAAACTCACCCCCAGAAAAACCTATAGAAAACACAGTCATAGAGGTTCTAAGGAGAAAGAAATTAAATTCTAAAGCAACATGATAAAGTGTCACAGGAATGTTTTGAAAATGTTGTGGCATTTACGGAATTGCTGTACCATTTTTTTTTAAATCAATCAGCTTTACACTCCTGTCAGCAGATTGTATAGGCTGATGGAGATGTTCTAAAGAAATCTCATTATCGACTCCTCACTTACATAAGGCTAAAATCTGATTCAAGAAAAGAATATTTTTCCGTTTGAATCAATAGCCTCCTAGGGAAGGCCAATACTATTAATGAGAGGTACTCCAGCCAACAAGTACAAAGTTAAGCACATGCACAAGTCCCAGAACTGTTGTACATATTGTTGTAGGTGCAAATGACTGCCCAGCAGCAGCAGAAGTTAAAGAATCTGGAGCATCCCTTGTGCAACATTTTCTAACAGAAACAGCAGGAACTCCACTGATTCTAGTGCTTAATAAATGAAAGCTTCTCCTTCCAGCAGAGTTTCAAGAACAGCTGTGAAGGAGCCCTGCACAGTCTTCGAGGAACTTCACAAAACTAAGACCAAAGCATTGAAGACAGTGAGTATTCATTGCTACACTCTCTGAGCTAAATACAGCACTTACTGCTTATTCTTTGCACAATTAATTCTCTCAACAGTCCTATTAGAAAGATGTTGCTATCATAGTTTTGCAGAAGGGAAAATTGAAATTGAAGAGTTAACTGAAGATTTCTCCATCGGTACAAAAATGGCTAAGAAATTAGATCTCCAATGCAGGTAGCTCTGAATCACTGAACTATACCCTTTCTATACAGTTCATTTGGTATAGATGCAAGTCTGCAAAGGGAACAGACACATTCCTGGCCTTCAGATTCACAGGACAAGCTAGAGCTGTTACATAATGCATACATGGACTGAAGCCAGAGTTTTGGATGTAAGCTCTGATGCCAGATCTAGGTTCAAATGACATTGATCTCCAGATAAAAAGGAATAAATTAAAATCTGTAGTCATAAGAACACAGATGGTGCTGCCCATATGTTTTTATGGCATACACATACATATACTTTTTCCTCTTCATTGGTATGATAAGTAAATTCCCTGAGAACATACTCAACAGCTTATAAGAGGGAGGCATTGGGAACTTGGTAGCACTGGCTTATTTAACAAGCAAGAGAAGTGAGAACTGCTATGATTTATAGAATTTATATGATGACAAAGCAAATCTTAACAACAGCATAACACTCTGTAAAGACTAAGGACATGGGATGAACTGCTGTATATGACATTTCGTTTCTAGATCACTGGACTAGCTTGTTGACAAGCCCAAGGCAACAGAATTATTTTTGCTACTTACAGAGAAGCAAAGCCTTTAATAAGAGTCCAGGCACTGAAACAGGAAGGGCAGTTTTTCTCCCAGGTTTATTGCTAACATTTAAAACAATGCTTCCATTAAAAAAAAAAAAAGCATTTTCACACTTGATCAGGTTAAGGGGTTCATTATTTTCATGCTGTGTAATTATGTAGACTTCTAGTAAAAATTCTCTATCTCTGTACACTAGACCCAAGTGTTAATTTTGGTATTTGCTTGATGCTCAGAATGTGATAATGGTATTTGGAAGCAAGTCTTTTATTGAGCTGTGTAAAAATTGCCAGCATCACTTCACATGCAGTTATGCGGGAAAAAATACTCTATAAAGACCACTCTTCTTTTGCCCACATCAGGGTAGGAGTTTCAAGTCAAAGCCAGCATTCTTCATATATTTTAACACATTTAAAATGTCCCTGTGGTTCATATAAAATATATCTCTTCAAAGAATATAGTCTTATTAACTATGAGGAAAAAATGAAAGTCATCTCTGTGTATAAGACTCCCCTATGTGTGGTTCTTCTAAGCCATCCAAACTGATTTTGTATTACTGCAGAGCTAATTCATATGTATTCATGAACTTTTGTTACCTTACATATGATATGACCATTAACATAACACACAGCAGGACACAGGGGTTATTTACTACACACCTAATCTTACCTAAATGTTTTATATACTGTTTGGGAAAGTTTAACTATGAATAATTCCTCCCAAATGTATTTTTCTTGTTTCTTTTGTTATAAGATTTGATGAGCATTTTCTAAGGTGTTCTAGATAAATACAATCCTAACATCTCTGTGCATTGTTTGCCTTTGAGAAAACAGATAAACAATGACATTCCATATGTGCCAGATGTGAGTCTGTTATTACTCTTTCAACTTACATGTCCACAAACAATCAGAAATGATACTACTTTTGTAAAATATAAGCATGCTTCACTGTCTAAAACCCATAATAAGATTTTTCCCTTTTTTTTTTTTTTTTTGTAACCCAAAACCAGCGGGGTTTTTCATGCCTTTGTCTTTTCTACCATGAGCTTGTTAATGAGCATGTAAATGAAATCTGAAGGAAATGCAGGAAGGAGAAGATGCACAAAAGCACTTTTGGGAAAAGAACATTCAGAGTAACAAGCATGTGAAGAGTCTGCTGTGCTGGCCTTAGGAGGATAACTTAAGAGTGTTAAAATCACATGAACTATTGCTCTCAGCTAACAGTTCTTCCTTAGAGAGAAATATTTCTTGGGGGGAAAACCCACCTTTAGAAAACAAACCATTCTTTCATAGTAAGGAAAAAAAATCATAACTAGCTATTACAAATAGTAGCCTCTTTAACACCTCTGCAATTCTTAGAGAAAAATACGCTATTTTAAAAAGAACATTAAGACCACAATGGCTGGGTACTCACAGTTAAGAAACATCATTTTAAAACTGCTGTACATCCTCTAGTTCTTTTATATGTTGCATTATGATTCAATCTTCAGTAAACACAATCTCATGACATTTTTTTCCATAGCATCCTGCCTCATTCAGTGCACAGGATACAACATTCTCAGTTAATGAGCAGCAGCTATTCAATAATCTTATCCTCATTATCTTCTCAGCAGCACATTTTTCCCCAGTGGCCCCAGCATTTCCCTACTACTCCCTGGAAATCACAAGCATTCTCTCAGGTTTCAGAAGATGGGGGACTTCGTCAAGTTCCACCTAGCCACATTTTGCCAAGAGAGAAAGAGGGCCTGCTGATCTGTCCCTGTTGCTACCCACTGTGAAGAGAGATATGACTGGAGATCACAGATCTCTTGGGTTTTTCCATTTCTCCTCTTCTTGGGAAAATGGACCAGGGAGCAGGGAGAGGCTGACAAGGACAGGGAGACATTTCGGCATGCCCTGATTTGTCACTACCTGAGCTTGTGCCCCACATCCTGATACACAACAATCATTCAGATGGACATACCCCTTTCCACCTCTCCTGAGGACCCTGGACAATACTCACTTCTTCTTCCCTTGCAATCACACTCAAGAGGAATTGACAAACCAAATACACTTAGATACAGGATGTAAATGTTTCAAAAAAGAGAAATAAATCTTCACATCATCCTTGTAAGATGATGGTTCTCATGAGATATTAAGCTATAGGTGGCACTTACTAGGTCTTGGCATCCCATGTGAGATGTTTACAGCCTAATTTTTCAAAATGCTTCTGAAGCACACACCCCATGGTGTTGTGTACATTGCAACAGGATCCTGACCCACCTGCAGCATGGGTACTCTAAAGATGCATGCTACTACTCTGAAAGGTTTGGGTTAAAAGTCTTGGGCAGTAGTAAAGCTCTACAACAGAGACAAAGTGAGAATCCATCTCTTTAGGGTACTTTCAGTATCCTGTAACCATCATAAAATTCCATCACTTCTTCAGTCCTTTACACTCAGTTCCTGATTACACACCTTGCAATAAATGAAGTACAGGGTCTTATGGATAAGAACTGATTTACTACAGTAAAGATAAAAGAACTGATTTACTAGAATTGTAGTAGAGTTGGATAGTTGTAGTACAGTTCAATAATACTGCACCTGTACAATTGTATAGTTATGTCTGATTGAGCTGTGGAGCAGACCAGTCCCCATACTGAGTAAGATGACAGCCACAGAAAGGAGGGAGAAGGAAGAGAAATCTGTCCGGGCTGCTGTATCCATCTGGATGTCTCAGATGATTGGTCGCAATACTAAATGAATAAGAGTATCTACAGTCAGTGGTTCTGTCACCTCCAGAGAGAAGCACCTATCCTTCTTACCAGCACTTCCTACACACTGCTACCTCAGCTACATCTCCCAGTCATTTTTGGTGCCACAGCAACAGTGTGTCTCTTGTGATGACTGCTGGAGCAATTTCTGCTGCTTCATCAGTCACCTCATGAGGTACCACATGGTCAAAAATAGTATTTGACTGGGTAGGGAATGTTCTCTGTACTTCAGTTGTCTCAGATTCACCCAGCAAAGGCTGTCACATCCATTGAAAATACAGCTTAAATTAGCAATCAGGATTTGATAGTGAGAAGTGACAGGTAACCTTGTAACATTATGGTCCTGTTTAGAATATAGTCTACAAAATAAGTTTATTTTCAGATCTAGAAACTGCCTGCTATTACAAGCCATCCCATTTACAAGGTTAACTGGGTATTCAGCATCTTGTGAAAAATGTGATATCCCTAGCAAATTTTGGTAAAGATTTTTTCTTTTTTTAATGGTTGGTTAGTTAATTATTTAAAAAGCAGCTGAATAAAAAAGTCTTCAGTGCTCTGTCTCTCTCCACTTCAAGATCTTTTCCTTAATTTTTTCTTCCTATTAGATTCATCACAATTATGAGCTGCAAATCAGAGCTCTCTATTACTGTCATGCAGAAACACTAGACTATTGAAGTCATTGCAGATTATTTGATTTACTGATACATTTGTGGTTTTATAAGCAACTACTCTCACACCTATTCAGCTTCACTGAAAGGAGTGAAGATGAGAACCAGCCTTTTCTTGCTCACCAGAAATTTGAAATCCAG
Source organism: Buceros rhinoceros silvestris (assembly GCF_000710305.1). NCBI lineage: Eukaryota > Metazoa > Chordata > Aves > Bucerotiformes > Bucerotidae > Buceros > Buceros rhinoceros. The sequence goes on along the minus strand of NW_010392288.1, from coordinate 37,961 downwards.
AGAAGGGGGAATAAGCCATAAAGAATTGTACTAATCAGTTGCTAGTCTATGGATGGAAAACACACTTGGGAATTACCAACATTAAAACACTTATACTTGGACATTGCCTTCTTTTATCTAAAGCAGGTTAGCAGGGGAGAGGGAGTGATGTACAAAGTTTAAGTGTCTTAATTGCTTTGGAGATCTGCTTTTGGACATATTTAAAGTCCCTTTAGGCTTATGAGCTTGTAGAAACTTCAAATTAAAAAAAAAAAAGACAGAAAAAGGAAAAAAAAAAGTGTAATCCTTCTGCTCCTCCTCTAATGTTTCCAGACTTTCTCAGATCTAATTAGCAAGGATTTACATCAGTGAATTAAGTCTGTACCTTTAAAAGTATAACCTACATGCTTGCATTCCACTGAGCTTAAACTGTACTAAATTGAAGCCCTAACTTTATTATATCTCCTTGTGATGGTTTAGGATTTGGCACAGTTTTGATAGTGGGGGATGGGACTGCTGCATTTTATTTGGTGTGGTTTCAGTAGTGGGGGAGGGGATAGCTAGTGTGGCCTCTGTAAGAAGCTTCTCAAAACAAATTCAGCTCCAATTTTGCCCTGCCTCTGGCCAAGGATGCTTCAATCAGCACCTCTGTGAGTAAACCTATTTAAGAGGGGACAGCGTTTTGGGAACGCTTTTTGGTTTTGGAGCACTCTTTTGTTTTAGAGGGGTTAGGGTAGAAGGAGAAGCAACCATATGGTCACCAACCATGAAGTCACCAACCACGTGGTACCCAAGGTAGCAACAAAGAGATTGGGGAGGCACATCGGTACAGCTATTTCCATTTGGTCTGTGGCAAGTTGGCAGGCTGAAACCCTGCAATCCTCAGAGAGCACTGGCAGGGGCTGCAGAGATGGAGAGATTCCCACAATGCAGAGAGCTAGGGAGAAGCCTGCATTGCTGAGAGCTGAAGATCCTAAGGATCCTGAGGAGGATCAGAGCTGGGTTGGTTTGGTGCTTGAAGAACCGATACTGGTGGGAGACCTCCATCTGAGCAATCTTGGAGGAGGAAACACTCATGGAGGACTACCTTCCACGGGGGGGATGCCAAGTGGCCACAAATGAACTGCAAGCAGTGTTTCCTATGAAGAAGAACAAGTGGCAGGAACAGTGTAGACAGAACCAAGACTGACTGCGCTTCATCCCCCTGTGTTCCCTGCTGTGCAGAGTGGGGTGGTCAAGCTGCAAATCTGGGCCCAGGAAGATGGGATGGGTTTAAGATTTTGTTTTCTCTTACTGTTCTATTCTGATTTAACTGGTGATTTGGTTGCAGTTCTATTGTTTAAATTGATTTTATTTCCCCAAGTCAAATTCAGCCCGTGACTGTAAGCAGTGAGCAAGCCCTCTCTTGTCCCTTGTTTTGACCCTTGAGTAGTTTGCTGTATTTTCTCCTACTGGAGGGATAGAGTGACTGCATGGTGGTTAGTCACCAGCAGGGTCTAAACCACAACATTCCTAAAAAAAGGTCCCTCTTTCATCATTTAAGGTATGCACAGCTCCTTATGTTTTCAGTGTGATGATGGCAGAGCTGAAAGAACAAGAAAGAATCTGCTTTAATCCCTCCTAATCTTCCTGAGCCTCAGGATCTGTGGGCAGTTTTGTAATTAGAAGTATCATTGCTCAAACTTCCTCTATTACCAGGTGTTAACTTGAATAATCTATTTTGTGTGAGTGAGTTCATAAATCATTTGTTTTGGAAGATTTATTTTGGTAGTGATTTTAGGGAAATTCACGTGCTTAGACCTGAAAATACTAATTTTTTGTTTGCTTTACAAGCCTGGTATCCATTTAGCTCTCAATTTAATAGAATATCTAAGCTAGAGGAAAAATATAACTCAAGATACAGTGCAAGACTGAATCACATCTCATTTACACTGATGTAAAGAGGGGTGAGGACTGCCAAAAAGAAGGAATCTATGGTAATTTACATAAGTACAAGATTCAGGCTCGCAGTACGTTGGTTTGAAATGCCTCGGTGTTGCAGTTGAAACTGAGTGTGTTGAGCACTCTGCAATGGCAAAAACTGATTGGAAAAAAACTTTAAATTTTTATTTTATTTAAAATAAAATCTCACAGAATTTTCAAGGGATTCAGAACAAAAAAAAGAAGCACTCTCTATCAAAGTCTATGAGAATTTGATAAAGACTAGTCACCCCTACAAAAATCAGAGATTTTCTCTAACCATCTCTTCAGATGGGATTCAATTAATAAAATAAAGGGAATAAGGAGAAAGAAAAATAAGAAAGAAAACCGAGAAAATCTTATTATATGTTATTAAATGCAATAAGGCTTTTCCATCAGAGAGCAACAAGTACTCTTTCTGGTAATCCCTGTGCTATTGTAAATCAGGAGTTACTGCTATAAAGTACAAAAAAGTAGAAAGCGCTACAGAGTTTCAACAGAATGAAACTGCAGTAAGCAGAAGACAGACCTTTGAATCATATTGCACAAGTCTAGAGAATTGTTAGACAAAAAACTTTGCTGCTACCAACTGTCTGTTTTCTTGCAAGTCTCACAGAAATGCTAGTGCTTGAGTATTGACAGTTTGGTATCTCTGCCCTAACCAGTCTGAAACAGAAACCTAAAGGTGAACACTGTTATATTTCAGTGTTAGTGGATTTTGTTCCACCTAAAACCCAGTATCCCACAGCTGGATTCCCTTCAAGAAACTTGAAGCAAAACACACACAATGGCATGTATCATCAGCCCCAGTGCCAGCAGTAACCCTTTTGCCACCAGGCACCAAGGTGCCAGTCAGGTTCTCTCAGGATTATTACCTCTCAGGTCCTAACTGCTCTTGCATCTCTTACTGTGCCTTGGGTTAATTTAATCTGCAAGGATGTAATTCTCATCCCAGATCTGTCCTGTAGTTAGAATACTTTTTTTGTGAGTATGAGATGACGATTTAAACCCCTTGGCACTGAGGTCCCACATTTCCTAGTTGTTTCTCTGGTTATGGTGCACAAAAGCTATCTTCCCCAGGTACCCTCCCAAATGACAGTGTGTCTCTGAAATTCAGTTTGTGTTAGGTAGAAGGCAGCAAGCTGAAGAACTTGGCAAGCCACAATCATGAACCTGATTATTAGGTAAATACGGGGCAGGGTGTCGGTGGGTGGGGTGGAAGGCAAGTGCATAACCTCGGGGGTTTGTGAATCTCTGTTGAGAATTATGCCCCTTGACTGTATCTGCTATGAATCCTTCCACCCTGACATCCATTTGATGGTTTAGACTTGAGATAATACAGTGATAACATACAGAGGTACCATGACACAGACAACTTCAAACATATCCATATGTACATTTAGATAGGATAGGTAAGTGAACATAGCCACTCTTAAGAGACCTTTTAGGACTGGAGCCTGTTATTTCTTTCTCAGAAATATGAATAACCCTTCCTCCTTTTCCATTATAAAACAACAGAGTATAGAAGTACGTGATGTCCTGACTAAGGAAACAGCAGATCTTCCAGAAACAGATTCTGAAAGCTATCAGCAACTGAAAAATCTTGGCTATCTTGGACAACGGGGGTACTAGTACTATCATTATTTTTACAACACAGACAATATGTAAATCATATACACAATCCGCTATCACAAGTATTTCTTGGAATTATCTGATAGGAGACAGATCTCAAGTTAAAATTTTATTACAGTCATGCTAATGCTAGTCAGAGTTAGTATGATGTACATTATAGGTAAATACTTGCCGTGTCAAAGAATATGTGCCATAATAAAGTCTGTGTTAGTCTGTGTTTATACAGATAAAATCTAAAAAGCTTCATTTTCTGAGAGCTATGCTGCAGAGAAATATAAAGTTTTTCTGAAACATTTTATAGGAAATGCATGCTATATCTTACCAGAAAGTGCATCTGAATAAAAACACGTCTGGTGTAAAGTAATGATATTCTCTGAAAAGTTGGTAGGATTTGTTCTTACTTAGCCTTGAACTGAAATTGGCCTGAGGTATAGAATTTTGATGATTATGTTTCATATCTTTATCATATCTGCTCTGATCCCAAGATAAATAGACTATTTCCCAGCAATACAGTATTCCTCGATATCAATTTACTGTAAAATTCTCTGTAAGCAATTTCAATTCTCATGTAGACTCCACTATATTGTATTTTCAAAAAGTTCAACAACATGAAAATGAAAGTAGAGGATCAAAAGCGAGGTTTTTACAGTTGAAAACAAGCGAAATTTGGAGTTTCATATAGGTACTGTGAAAACAACCAGAAAGAAACTGTCAAGGGTTAGGGCATGGCTGACCACTGGACAAATGACAGATGCTCTCTATTAAGCTCTGTCCCAAATGGGAAGAGAAAGGAAATGAAGGAGAGACTTACGGACTAGAAAACTAAAAATGCTGTAATAAATTAATAACAATAACATGAAATATATTCAAATATATACAATATCAATAGTGAACCCAACACCCCTGATGGCATTTATGTCACCATCACCACTGATGCTGTGGGCAGGCACTAGGGAAGGCCCAGGCTGGGCTCAGCAGCAGACGGGAACTGGATGCCGGAGCTGGATTCCAGCACTGCATTCAGGTATGTTCGGATTGGGATCAAAGGCAGAAAAGAAAGAGTCCTCCTTGAACACCAACCACTGAAGCAGAGAATAAGAGAGTCTGGCCCTTGTAGTCCCTCAGCTTTATACCAAATATGACGCCTATGGGATGGAACACCTTGCTGGTCAATGTAGGGTCACCTGTCCTGTCCGCTCCTCCCTGCAGGTGCAGCCTCTCACTTACTGCACCCCCACCGTGGCGCACAGGATTCAGCAGTGACCTTGGTCTGCACAGCAGAAAGTACAAGCAAGAGCCTTTCTGCACCCCAGTCCCTGGCAGTGACTGTAAACATCCAGCATTGTCACTTCAATCAACTATCAATGTATAGAGAATTTTTTACATTTTTTATCCATTTGCATAATTGTATGATCATATCCCAGTGGTTAGTGAGATTCTGTTTCTGCACGTTTGTCTTATTGACATTACAGAACACCAACACAGAAGCAACAGCTGTGAATACATCAATATTCACCTGAATTGTATACCTTTAAAGCACCTAGTCCAAGAGAGTAGGTAAGTTTTTATAACTTTTTATCCATCATGTCCAGAAGCTGTTACTCTCTCAACAATACTGTTTTGAGCTTATGACCTCCCCACTGAATAGTCCCCTCATAGCATAGTGTCCATTTATGTCATTTGGGTTGAGCAGGACAGATTTGAATACTAAACAAAAATTGTGATTCTGGAGATCAAAATGCAATCCTTATCTAAAGAACAGGTTCACTGCATGCTCTTGTCGAACCTTGTCATCTATGCTAAAGCTCTGTGTCTTTCTTGTAAAATTGAGACACCTTCCTATCTGACGGGGGATAGCAGGAAATGAGAGATGCTCATTTCTATGCTAATGAGGGTTTCAAGTAGATAAATACCAAAGAATGCAGAAATACTGAGACTGAAGATGGTTGGCACAAAAATTACTACCATCATGCCACTGCAGGTTCACATTTGCTGTGGTTTAATTTAATCAGCAATATTGAAATTCAGCATGCCAGTTACAAAAAAAAAAAAAAAACAAAACAACAAAACAAAACAAAACAAAAAAACAAGGGAGGGGGCAAGAGAGAGGAACAGAATGTGATATTATGGATGGAAAGAAAGTAACAAGGGTACAATCTATTATAAGAAATTACTTATGAATAAATTGCAAGAGAGTAAGAGGTAAGAAAACAAGAAGGGAATAACAATTAGAGAGAAAACCAAGACAGTTTAAGAAAATAAATTCCTTCTTAAAAGAAAGGTGTGAGGCTTGTGTTGATTGAAGACAATAAGTACATCAATTGGCATTTTAAAAAGTCCTAGAGACAAGCTCAAATACCTATTTGTTATACAGTAATGAAACAAATCACTGAAGCCAAAGGGGAAAAGAAATCATTCCCCAGCTGGGAAGATGCAGAAGGACTGCTGGTATATTTGGTAGGGCAGAAATAGCATACAAATCAAACATTTTTAGAATTAGTATGGTTATTCAAAGGGAGCTGATATGCTAAGCATCTTTTAGCTTCCTTAGGAAAAAAATTGTCAGGGCTTGGTAAAAGGAATATGATGCAGCTCAAAAGTTTCATTATAAGAAAAAAATTCCTACGTTAAAATTCAGTTTATCTGAAACTTCTCACAAAACCACCGTACTTATATAATTGAGGTAGAACTCGTGTACCCTTCTTTTGTAATAAAATATCCCCCATTATCTAGAAGCTTTGCTTGACCCAGTACAACCCTGTATTATACCTCATGTGTGGCTTCTCTGAGGAAGATTTCACAGCTTTCATCTACAATATTTGCTCAAAGGAAAATAATCCCATAACTGGACATGACATTTTAAAGCCCCTTTAACTAAGAAAAAACTCATGAGCGGCATAAGAGATTTTTGTATTGGAAGGAGTCGCAGTTCCTTTGGGACAGATTTGTCTGAGTACCTCTGCGATGTTCCTCTCCAGATACTGTACATGTCCTAGGAGCCAATGCGTGCTGAAGGAGGCAGAGTCACACTGCGGTAGTAAGCTGAAGCAGGCTTTGACTTAACTGACAATAGCAGGACCTTTTCTAATTCTTGTGCACACATGCAAAAGTGGTAGAAAATAAAGTAACATATTCTCCTACTATGCCTCATACAGCCTCCCAGGCCTTGTGTTTGCCCACTGACTGGAGAGGTACAACCAAAACCAGGAGATGATAGCTCCACTGTGTAGTTTTCCCCCCAGCTCCATTTCCCTCCGCTCTCACCTGCTGCGAACCATCAGCACTAACAGCTCAATTAAGAGACACTGCAGAAACACCACCACGAACACTGATCTTGCCCTTTCGCCTTTCTCTGAGAGGAACAATGCTGTTGTCAAGAGCTCACTAACAAGGAAGTCAAAGAGGTGCATTTTGGTGACCTCTGACTCCCATTAAAAACTCAAACACAACTTTGAAGACACTTGCAACAGCAAATCAGGCACAGGCAAGTGATACTTGCATCAGTGTGTACCACGGAGTTGTGTGAGGTTATGGCACAACCGCTCGGCAGCAGTGTAGGGGTTCTAGTCACTGGTTTGGAACGCCTCTTCAGTCACAAGGACCAAGTTCAGAAAACAACTATATGACAGCCCAATTCAAAACCCTTTGAAGTCATTAGGAACCTGTGTTTAGGACGTTGTTATTCCTGTTTCAAGGAAGAAAACAGCAGAGGCTAATACAGAAATCCCTGTTCTTCCCAGAAGCCTCCACCTGCTCTCCTTCGCCCTAAACATGTGACAGCACAGTCATTCTCCAGTGCCCCTCTGGAAAGATTTTCAATTTAAAAGAGAACACCAAGGCCAAATCTGTAATCCTCTTCAGCTACAAGTTAAAAAAACCCTGGATTTTCCTCTCAACTTTCTGCCCCCAACAAAGATAATCTTGAATCAATCTTTAGCTCAGCCAAATAACATCACAAAATAACATAAAGAAAATTAACATTATATGTAATTTCAGGGCCCAGAAAACATCACAGCAGGAAGAATTTATCTCTGACCTTCATGCCTAGCATCTGCTGAAGAATATGCAATAGTTGTAACTGGATAAAAAATTAGTTTCATTTAGAACAAACAAATTAATAATCCAACAGTGATTTTTGCCTCCTTTTCAGGACTAGGGTAACTATATATGCTGGCTGTGGGTTTGTCTTAGTTTAAAAGCTTGATTTCCTATGAGCGCCTCTCAGAGAAAAGAAGGGTCAAACGTATACCTAACTAAGTGACTCTACACGTTAGCAATCATAACATGTGTAGAAATCAGATGTGTTTGAAATATTCATGATGAAATGCAAAACCACTATCATTTTCACATTTTGGTCAAGCTTGAAAATGGGTTTGTTTCTGTGAAAAATGTCACCAAGATACACATTTTCTTTTTTTTTTCTTTTGCGTGAAAAGTACTTAGCAGCTAGCTTACAGGAATTCATATTAACATTAGCATCGTAAAGGTGAGATTCATGTCTCATGTTTTCAATGCACTGACAGCCATATTCTCGAGTACTACATAAAGTGATGTTTGGGTGCGAGAGAGAGCTGACAAAACTGGATGAATGAAAAACATAATAAAGAAAATTAGTAAAACATTAAACACACTTCTAAATTTTATCAACTCTCTTACAGATAAAGATAAATTTCAAACAGTTCAGAACTGGGTTGTGGATGAGTTAAACATGCAGTAAATCTTTCGGCTATCATTTTTCAGCTCTGTTCATACGAGTGATCAAAATTTATTAAAAGGGTTGTAAAAAAAGCTGAGTGAATTCTGTTCTATTCGAGCAAATGTTAATTGAACACTTATCCCTATATATTTCCAAAATGCATTGCTTTTACTTGTGTAATTAACCATTAGCATTTTACATCTAGAAAATTCGCTGTCAAAGGACACTTCCCGATATCTTTACACACAAGGCGTTCTTACTGCCATTCAAATCAAACAGTATTCTGCATTCCGATGCCTATCAGAGCTGTTTGGAAAGCAATGACTTCTTGCAGGAAGCATACTTTTTTATATTAAAGCAAAAAAGAAGGAAATTTTCAGTTAAAACCAAAAATATTTCAGTTTCAGACCAAATGTTTTCAATGAAAACTCAGTAATTTCTTGACAGAAACAGACCTTTTTCCACCAGATCTTTTCAACACACTTGAATTGCTTATTTGAAATCCTGCATCTCTGTTGGCAAGTAGGCTTTAGGAACATCTATTACCAGTCCATTGTTTAGCATGACCACCTTTTGACAACTCATATATCCACCAGGGTCTCAGTCTACTTGTCTCTTGAAGAGGCACGGGCTCAGATGAGGGTATTTCCTCACAACCCACTACTCTTTCCTCACACACCTTACATCCATTTGAAGAGTGAGGTCTTCTCTGAACAACTTCAGAAATACTCTGTATCACAGACCCTGATTCTTAGGGAGACTTCAATCTCCTTGGCCTCTTTTGGAAGGGGTGAAAGAAATTCAGGAGATTTCTGGAGGGTGAGGTAACTTCCTGACAGAGGTACAGGATGACCAACCCAGGGGTGACACACAGCTGGATCTGCTATTCCCCAAGAAGAGACATCCTTGGCTGTAGTGACCATGAAGTAGCAGAGTTAAAAATCCTGAAAGGAGTGAGGAAGGAGAGTGTCAGAGTGCAAATCCTAGACTTCAGGTCAGCAGACCTCAGCCTGTTCAGGAAACTGACCAGTAGAATCCCAGGAAAGGTGGCTCTGAAGGGTAAGGAGTTCAATCAGGCTGGCAGGTCTTGGAGGACAGTATCCTGTCCAGTTCATTCTGATACATAGGAAAGTAGACAGACGTATCAGGTATGCAGCTTGGCTAAACAAGGCTTGAAGGAAGAATTTAAAACATTGCCAGGACAGGTAAGCTTGGTCTTTGGAAACCCAAATATAGATTGGAGCTGACATTTGCTAAGAACATGAAGAACAAGAAGAACTTCTGTTGCTACTTTAGCAGCAAAAGGTTGAAAAAAAGATTACATGGGACCACTGCTGAATGGGGCAGGTGATCTAGTGACAGACACACAAAAAACTGAGGTGCTTCTCATTGGAAGCATCCCTGTGGCTTGTAGGACATCACAGGATGTAAGTTTAATTGGTTTTGTGTATTTCCCAATGTTCAAAACCAATCAAATTTAAATTTTTGTCTCAGTCAAGTGTTGCAGCTTAAATGAACAGCATACATTCAAGGTTTATCAAAAGTGAGAAGAGCTTTTTAGTAATGCTTATCTCCTGGCGGGGCCAACACAGTCCTCCTCAAAGGCCATATTAAGTCACTGTAGCTTTAACACTGTTTATCTACGATTAGTATAACCACGCAGCCCTGTCATACAGTGTCGCCATTGCTAACAGCAGGCTGTAAGC
>NW_010392288.1:0-27885 GCF_000710305.1 Buceros rhinoceros silvestris | reverse complement strand
TTTACAAGGCCTCAGGAGTGAGAGTTGTCAGGCCTGCTCTGTCCAGATTTCCCTTGACCTGCCTTTCACTTTGTTTTACTTGATTTAACTGTGACAGCAGTTTCTCTAACTGATCAGGTGTCTAGGGCTAATTTGTTTTACTTGTATTTACCTTTGTGTGGTACAACCACGGTATCATACAGAAAGCAGCAACAAGCAGTTATGCTATGAAATAAAATATATATTACTCTAGCACAGTAATGTAGCATAAAGGCTGGTACACAAGGGGCCTCGGGAAGTGTAGACACAGGATGCGGCGTAGAGGACTACCGGCATAGGAAGACAAGAGACAGGCTTGGCTCTGGAGACCCCACAGCCCTCGGTCATGGTCAGGTAAAAACATGCAGATCTTAAGTTTGGCAAAACTGATCTAGCGGTAACAAAGAAATAATACCTAATATACATAAAATATGTAGTAGATTTAGATGTAGCCTGCAACTGCAGACCAATGAAGAGAGAGAAAGATGTAAAAGCCTGTTAACAAAAACAGAAAACCTATCCCAAGCCAATCTGAGAAAGAAAACAGCAACTTATTCATCATCATATTCCTCCTGGAAAAGGATTCCAGACGCTGACAATTCTTTGACATCCCCTACCACACATGCCACCACCAGAATGAAACTACTGACTAGGATCCAGATTAGTAGCAGCAGGGCAAGCATAACACCCTAAAAGGGACAGAAACTAAGTGTGTGTATGTAGCAATTTTTACTGCAGTATTGTTATTTCTTGTTCTGAAGCAGTTAGCTCTGGACTAATAATGGTGAAACTCTCAAGACTTCAATTATACTAACAATAAATTCTTGGTTTTACTTGTACATAAGGGGTATTTTCTCCTTCCCGCCCCTCCACTTCGCCCCCCCCCTTCCCCCCCCAAAAAAAGGCTTTAAGTTTAACATTGGCTGACTGAAAATGAGAGAAAATGCCACACAACACAGCTACGAAATCTGGTAGTCTGGATAGGAGGTGAAACATCAGAAACACACACTGAAATAAAAATATTTTTAGGATGGATTTTTAATCTACCATGTCAACACTTTCAGTCACTTAGTCTTTCAATTTGGCACCATCTGTGCATTGCAGTTATTACTTGGGACATCATTGAATTATATTGGTTTGCAATCAGAAATCTATTTGAGAGGAAATCATTGTTTTCAATCCAATTAGAGTTTGCTGTATTTCTCCGATTTTGCAACACTTCACTGTGAGAAACAATGGGATATTTACTGTCTACATCCCGCTGATTATTGAAGATTTTCACATATTGGAAAAGATACATTGATGCAGCTCATTGGTATGCTCTATGGCATCAGTGTGAGCAGCCAGTCATTTCCCTTAAAGTTGCAGTCATTGCAGCTCCTGCTACTGTGAAGACTCACAATTAGGCTTTACTTTACCCATAAATAGAAAGTCATCTATTTGCAAACCAAATCTTCATGGGAAACTACAGGCTGGGGATACATCTGCTAGGCTGGCATTAACGTTTTAGCTTCCAGCCAATTAGGACAGAACAGTACCTTACATTATTCTAGGGCATAAAGTATTGATTCCAAATTACAATTGCTGGTTTCAAACTTAAAATGTCACCTCACCTACCTTTTCACAAAGCAAGATTCATCAGCTTTTACAGCAATGAACCCTCCTGCTACAAAAAAGTATAGTAGCACTTAAAAACAATTGGACATGAATCTATTAAATTACAATGGAATTTTTTTAGCTTTGCAAATTATAGCCATATTAATACCAACCGAGTTCTCCATGAGCAATAAATGCAAAAGGATTTTTTTCCCAAATGATTAAGCCACCTTTTGTAAAGTGTAGCCATTTAGTGCATGCAAATTCCCTGCCTTGCAGATCAAATGTGAATTAGAGCACTAGGAGGCTGGCTCACGTGAATAAGCTTAGATAGTGCTAATTATAAAAACAGAGTACTATAATCACACTTAAATTGTGCAACTCCTTTAATGCAACATGGGTGGCCCTTGGAAATTCAGTTAGCAAGAACAGAATTCTTTGTCACCACATTTTGATATAGGACAAAATTCTTCATAAAATAGGAATTATAAAGGCTGGAAACTTTCTGAACCTCTGGGTAAAATCTACTCAATGCTTTGAGTATAGGAAAGGTTAGGTCTTGCAACATGTATGCTTCAGACGTGGGCACTAAAGCAGGATTCAAGATCCAAAGTTGCCAGTATCCTTCCACAATACAATGGACTAGTGAGATGTTCCAGGCTTTTCAGAGACCCATTTGTTGCATAGGATGGGATCTGAGATTTGGTCAGTGGGAACATTGTCAGTGTAGGCATTCCCTCCTCAACCCTCGATCCTGTCCTTTCAGCACTTCAGTCAGGTTGGCACAAGGGGTGCTTCCCCTGGCTTAGGATTCAGGGCTGTCCACCCTTGGTGGGGTGTATTTCCACAGAGTCTTTTGAACAAGTGGACAAGACTTTCTTTTAAACATGGAAGCAAGAAGAGATAGCTTTTCCCTTACTCCTCCTTACCATTGTCAAGTTTGCTGTAGGCATTAGGTTTTTAAATAGCTTCCTAACAGTTGGGAAACTTCAGTTCTCTCTTTGGCCTACAAGGGTTCCAACTTTGTGAAATAGTCAGAGCCCGTCAATAATTATTTCCATAAATAGTGTTCTGTACACCTTCTTGGGGACTTGAAATCAGCTGAAGAGGTCATCTTCTGTCCTTGTGAATTATTCATTTTCGGCAGAACACAGACAATGCTTCAAAGGAAGGACAAGCGGGAATCCAAACACCACTGTCAGCCCCCAATACAGTGTAGGCTATGGAATGGTAGTGGGCTTGGAAGCCCTGAGACCAAGAAAGAAAGAGAATTCTTCAAAACTGTAGGAATAGCTCTATTCAACCTGTTCCTAGCAGCAAGCAGAAGTTGAAATTTATGGATTCAAACCAAATTATTCTTTCTACGTTTATAATACACATCATGAAAATTACTTTATGTAACTTCAAAGCACTTTCTTTGCTCTTGTCCTAACCCATACAGGAGCTGTGGCAAACCTGTGCCAGCTTTAACCTACCCTGCCATTTATGAGTTCTTGAGAATTTCTGCTGCTAGAAGAGATCAGAAAAACTCGACTGCATAATGGAGCAATGGCTCAACACAGCAGATGCCAAGTCTGGAATATAACGTCCTTAGTTAATGTGAAGAAAAGAGACATTTCCCTAACAATATAAAAATGCTGTCTGGGACTTTGTCTCTAATTGTGGCTGATGACTTCCTCTGCTTCAAGATTATAAAAAAATCTTATCACACTGAGAGGGCAAAGATGCCACAGAAAGCAAAGAAAAACAATTAAAGCACCGTGAAAGAGCAAAGTGTTACTAAAACTTAATCTTAGCAACATCCTTTCTTCCCTTTCTTTTAAAGGTCCTTTAAAGCTCTGTAAAAAGGAAAACCCCGACTTGCTGGGCAAGGACAGGGACAACTGTACTATTTGTCATTTTTTCTTGGTATATATTGTTTGTCCTTACATTTAAGAGTCAATAAAGCAATTCACCCGAACAGACATAAATTCATTTTGTGAATTATCCATTCAACATTTACTAAATTAATTCTTCAGTTTCTGTTTAGAACATTCATAAATCTGAATGCCAATAGAACTTCATCATTCCAGTGTTGTCGGTTTTTTTCCTGCTTTTTACTAAAATTAAAACATCATCAATTCTTTTGTTGTCAATATATGCAGTTATAGAAACAAAATAGATTTGCAAAATTACTACATGGATAAAGCTAATGCATGCAATGCACACATAAACCAGTCTACATTTCACCTTACCTAAATCCCACACATTTTTATAATCAATTTAATGTAACAGGAAGGCCACTGGTGCTGAACTATGTGCAACATTAATTCCTGGTACATGGGGAAAATCAAGAAATCCAGATCACAGACAGAAAGTTATCTTTTGCATCCTCATGAAGTTCCATGATTTATGCTTTAATTGGAAAACCTTAGAATGTAGACGTTCAAAATTTACAGAAATCGAAGACTTCATATTCCAAAGACCCTGCTTTATATTTAACAAAACATTTCTTTTTCATTGTCAGTTTTGCTCTGCAACAGGACAACAGAGGCTTTGTCATACTTTCATCTGGGCTGCCTACAAGATAGGATCTGTTGTGAGTGGTTGTGGATTCCCCTTCTCCGGAAGTGCTCAAAGCCAGGTTGGATGGGGCTTTGAGCAACATGATCTAGTGGAAGGTGTCCCTGCCGATGGCAGAAGGGTTGGAACTGTATGATCTTTAAGGTCCCTCCCAACTCAAATCATTCTGTGACGTGAAGAGGGGAGGGTGCCCCTGCCGATGGCAGAAGGGTTGGAACTGTATGATCTTTAAGGTCCCTCCCAACTCAAATCATTCTGTGACGTGAAGATCTGTACACCTTTACTTTCCACTTGGAAAGAAAAATGCAGCTGATCCTGGTTTTTGTTGAAGTGTTTTCCAGATACGGCTCAAACTCAGAACATAAGACTTCAAACTATCACAGCAACAATGAGTTTTAATTAATTCCCATTCAAAGCTAGGCTTGTTGGGAAAGAGCCAGTCACTCTTTTCTTGCACAAGGCCACAAAGAAAGAACAAAAGAGATCTATCTATGAAGACATAGGTATCTCAAACAAGTTCCAAAACCTGGGTGCTACTTCTGGCCTGCCCTGGATTCAATGCAGCTACCTGGGACTCCAGGACAGAGGGAGAGTTGCCAGCCCTTGGCTCTTGCCTGATGCTCCTTGAGCTAATGCTACCCCACCCCATTCCTGTTGTTTCCCAGCAGAAACTTATTCTGTGTTTTTGCACAGCTTCTGCTTTCTTGCATTTCATTAAACTAAGGGTTGGAAGAGCAAAGGACAGATTGAGCACTACTAGTTGCCCCAGAACAGAAGAGTCAAGGAGGTCAAAAGCAGCTTCTATTGCTGCCCCACTGTATCTTGAATACTACAGCAGTTTTCTCAGTAGGTGGACCAGCAGGGAAATGGTAGGGACACACTCAGAAGATGAGGAGTTTTAGAGTGCTGAAACAGAGCAGGAACAGTTGAAAAGCAGAGGAATCCTACAAAAACATGGAGGAAGAGGAGAAATTCATTTGGAAGTGAAGGTAAGATCAATTAATTGGGAGAGTGGTGGGGAGCGTAGAGGAGGAGACTGGATATTTTGGAAGAACAATTAATGCATTATGAACAGGTTAGTAAGATTTGCAGGGATGAGAGAGTTACGTAACAGATTGATTTGGAATAAATCAATGAGTTAGTGGTACTAGTCAGTTTTAAAATGCTTAGTCATGCTAAAACAAAGATTTGAATTCCCATAAGATGGAGTTAGTTTTTTATGGATAAATTCTTTCATGGTGCCATGTTACACAGATGACTTATGGGGCAGTTAACTATGGAACAATTAAGCATTACAGGACTTAATTATTTTCACTTAAAAATTGAAGACTGAGATCTTCAACTTGGGCCCAACCTCAGGGGAGAAAAATCATAGTCTGAGGCCATTACAGCAGCAGCACACAAATGAGAATTTTACTGCTGTCCCCTCACTGGGCCAATAAAATCACTCCTCTGGTTTCAAAACTAGGCTGTTTTTTTATATATGCGGGCTCAAATTCTGCAGCTGAGACTAAGTAAGTACTGGAAAGATAATCAGAACCACACCATTAAGAAGGAAAAGAGAAGTATAACAATACAACAAAAACGTTCTTAAAAGAAAGGAGTTTTGCAGATATATGAGCTCCTCTGAAATTACCACCAAGTCTGCTGATATTTTTGTTCCATTAGTAAAACTAGCTATCTAAATAGGGATGTGAATTTCTTGTCCTCCTCTTCCCCAAAGGCAGCAAGAAAATCCAGGTTCAGAGACAATGCCTGAAAACATGGTAAGAAAATTAAAAGTCCCTGCTTGTGAGCAGGGACCACTCAATTATTATAGTAAAGATTCCCCTAGAAATTCCTTAGCAATGTTTTCAACATATCAAACATTTCTCTATGCCAAGGTTGTCTGTGAGAAAGTAGTTACAATAGCTAAAATCCACAGTAGTCATAGAGACAAGATAGAGTACCCGGAATGGCATTGTAAAACAGATATTAAAGGGATTTAGAAAGGCATAGGAAGAAAGAGAGGGTGCTCTCCCTGCATGGACAAGAAAATGCATATAGGTTTCTGGTGCTGTGTGATACAAATTGTTCCCAGCAGTCAAACAGAAACATACCTTAGTAAGAGAGCAGCCCAAGCATTTCTTCATTACAACCAGAACCCCTAGTGTCTCTGTAGTCCCACAGAGCTAAGTGAAGCCTTACAAAAAGGCAGAAGACAGAGTCCATATTTCCGAGAAGTTACATATGAGCCATAGAAGCTGGACTGCTTTTGGTAGATTTCCATCAAAAGTGCAGGAGAAAGAATTGAATGCAGACTAGACCACAGACACAGATAAAATACAGTGATGAAGGGAGGAATTACATGGAAGAACAAATGCAGAAATAGCTATTCCTTTTTTTCTACAAAGCAAAACATCATGAAGTTGAAATAGCACTATCTAAGCATTATTTGTCCAAATTTGTCTAAGCAGTTTCTACTGTTGTTAAAAAGAAGGTGTACAACAGTGAGCAAAGACATCAGGAAGGAGAAGATGGCTTGGATCTTGCTATGATGGCTTTTGCAAACATTTTTTAAAGGAACTGATTGTCGTGAAAGATTTGAGCAGAAAGGGGGTGAATAAGCTATAGTCTTTCCAGGTTTTATGAATCACTCTGGTTAGTACTGTTGTCTAATGTATCATATGAGTGTGAGGAAACAAAAAAATTTTTGTTTCCACTCAAAATTTTTAAAAATAAAAAAGTTATTATGGACTGGAAATCTCCCCACTCCTAACTTGTGAAGCTATTACTCTAGTCCTCCTGAAAGTGTATAGAACTCAGAAGGATTAATATTTTTTTGTTTCATGTTTTTTTTGCTGTAAATAAACAACAAGATTTTAAGTAGTATGGGAATTTAAAGTGTCTGCAATCAAGATTATATTTTCTTTGTTAATGTTTTCTTTAAAAGTGAAGGAAAAAACTTACAAACAAAAAACCTAAGAAAGACAACAACAGAAAATATTACAGTCCATAAACAGTAAACAATTTCTCATATTCTTTTCTGCAGATATTATGTAGAATTTGACAGTGAAATTTGTTTGTACTTGATAAAACCAAAATTCAGCAGAAAAAAGGAAAAAAATCAATTTGAGAATTGTCTCCTGAAAATAGATTTTCTCAGTTTGTCTCCTAAATATAGACTTAGCAGAACGCCTGTTTGGAAAAATACTCAGGCAACAAGACGTGAATGACTCACATGCTGGACCACCAAGCTGGCAGCCCTCACCTTGCAGCTCCCTTCCCAGCAGGGAACTTGCAGCCTTGAGTTGGGTGCCCAGGCTTCCTGCACACCTGATAAAAGGACTTGGGGACCTTAGGACAAGATTTGCCAGCTCAAGCCTGCTGAGGAGAAAGCTGCTTGGAGGTCGGGTCAGATCTCTCTGATCATGGGATAAATTGGGTCTCTTAGCCTCGAACTCACAGTTGGGAATCTCAGCCCTCCCTTCACACTACTACCAGTGCTAACAGCTTTACCACTATCAGGCATTTTCAAAAGCTGCATCAATAGATCGGGGGGCTGCCATTCTAATGCTGCAGAGCAGCCATTGTGAGTGCCATGGATCATCATCACTTTAAAAGTCTTGCCCTTCATCACTCTAAAAGGTTTCCAAGAGAAGAAGGAAACTGACTGAAAGCCCCCTTCTCTGCTTGAACATTCAAGACATTAATATTTCTATTCAAAAACTCATGCCTGGATTTTTTTCTCCATTAACAAGTAGGAGTTTGAAAGTTTTACTGGATCAATGTCCAAAGGCAAAAGAGGCAGTGCTAGTGTCTTTCCTCTAGACAAAAACTCTTTGGTTGCTAACAAAGGGGTGGAAGGTGGTTTTGTGGTTTTAAAATACCTTTTTGTGCCAGATTCAGAAGTTTTAATCAGGTAAACAGCTGAACACATACAAATGTTAAATTCCTCAATCAGACCACGTTCTCTCTTCTTTTCCGTGAAAATGGAACAGGAATTGTACATTAAGAATCAAACAGCTCTCAGCAAATGTCACAAAATATGCCATAAAAATGACCAACACAAGCTATTTATTCCTTGTCTCTTTAAAACAAACTAATATCTAACATTTCGCTTTTTTGCGGATTGCATATCAGCAATCAGGTGAAAGATCCAGGACATCCCCCTCTGGAAGAAAAGAGTTCTAATTATGCTTTATCAGCAGATGGAATTATCCAGCAACACACAAATGGGTCCTTCTACTAAAGTTTCTCTCAAAAAAATACATACACACTTACTGTTGCTTTGTTCTAAAGTCCTGTATCAGACTTTAGTTTTCCAAGGGCTTTTCCTTTCATATGACTTTCAAACAGCCACTTCCCAATGCACAGAATGTTACCAAGGAAACCAGGAACTCTGATAAGTCACATTATCTTTTATTTGTCCCAGGCAAAGGCAGCATAAAAACCTGTTTAAACAACATTTTTTTAATCTCTTCACTCATCTCGAGGTCCAACATTTCTCCTTCATTAGGGAACAGTTTCAGGAGTACTTTTTACTTTTGTTTCTCTTTCTTTCAAGAGGACCATAATCCATTAAATTGCCTTTTCAAGCTACAGGAATTGGACCAAACACTTGTTAGTAGCAGTGTCCAGGATTATGTTTGAATCACTGTGCACTAGTTGAGTTTGATTCATCCACATCTGCCAGTCTTATCCAGGTACAAATAAGTTTCAAACACTGTTAATATTGCAGGATTAGTTTGACACCTGATACTGCCAGATCACTGTCTGTCCTGGCGTTACGATCTTGCTGAATGTTGCAATAGTTCCAATATCTCCAGTGGGATCTTATTAACATCAAAGAAGATGACAGATCTTTGGCTAAATTATGTTAAATTACATGTCACAAACAGGAAAGAGGATTCTTGTTTTTATTCTCTGAGTCAGCTTTAGGTTTGGTTTGAAGCTGCTGGGTTTGTCATTAAAATATAAATATTTATTTAAAGAAAAATCAACACGCTTTTAAGCAAACAAGTCAAAAAGCACTAAATGACATTTTTCTTGAAAGACAGGTGAGATCCAGCTTTCAAACTCAGCTAAGTCACAGTTATGTAAATAGCACAGTAAAACTTGGTGGTAAAAGCTAATTTGTTACGGAGATAAATGTCTGAAGCAACAGTAATAAAATGTCCTCAGTAACACACGTCACCTCTTCTGAATTTTGTAAAAGTTTACACTTCAGAAAAAAAAAAAAGACTTGCTGTTGATATTCTTGTATTCATTAAAAATGTCATTTTCCAATCAACATATTCTAAACTTCATAAGTTTTCTATTTTCTACAAAAGTAGGAATAGCATCCATCCAGTTCTCTGCAGTACTCACGCATTCTTATATGGATTATTTAACACTGTATTTGAACAACGGATACTTGCCAAAGCCTCCGCTTGTGCAAAATGTGTCAGAAGAAATTTTTGCTAGTGGGATAAGAAAAGTGGACAGGTCTGTTTGAAGGTCCTGTGCACTAGGATGAAGTTTCCACTGCAAGAGTCTCCACACAAATTAGATGTGAGCATACACATGCTTAAACCTGTACAAGCCTAAGTAGGAGGGTTTCTATTTAGAAGACAGCTAGTTAGAAGAAAGCTTATAAAATCTCTCTCCTTCCTTACAGCCTCTGAAAGATGAAATAAGGGATAAGAAGCCTGTAAAAGAAAACCACATTTCAGTTTTAAAGGACTGATAGCCTAATTGACAGTTTTAAAATTTGCTAAGACTTCATAGCAATCTTTCTTTGAAGTGAATCT
Organism: Buceros rhinoceros silvestris; assembly: GCF_000710305.1. Lineage (NCBI taxonomy): Eukaryota > Metazoa > Chordata > Aves > Bucerotiformes > Bucerotidae > Buceros > Buceros rhinoceros. The sequence goes on along the minus strand of NW_010392288.1, from coordinate 17,938 downwards.
GTTAAAAAAGTGAAATTCGAGATGAAATTGGAAAATAAGCTTTTCATATCGATGAAATAAAGCTGATTTGTTGAATTTGTATCACTTGGAAAAATCAGTTCCCCCGTTAGGTTTTAAAAGAAAAAGCAAGTGAAAGAGAAAACCCAGCTCTATAAATCCTGTTAGAGGATAAAACCATGTAAACCTATTTTCCTTCTCTGAATCCAGTACCAGAGTGACATTATTCTTGGTGTCACAAGGTGGTGCTCTTCCTTTCAAGTAATTTACTTCACCTTAAAAAGATCTTATTAATTTAGAGAGAAAAGCATACATTTTAAGACATCTACATACACTGTCGCTGTTACTGAAAATAAGAAGCATCTCACATATAGTATTTTTGTGGCACAAACATATAAATAAGCCAAGTTTCTTTATAGGTGACGTACATGATAACTTGGACATACTAATGTATGACCTGCACCAAGCTCTTTTATAATCTTCAGAACCCTGGATAAGCCAAGTGTTTAAAACTTGTCATTTTGTGGTTGTTTTGCAGGAAGTTCAACTTAAAGTTTCCAACTCCTTACAAGTAATGTTCTAATGATTTAAGCACTAAACCTATTCACATAATCAATAATTCAATTCCTTTGTTGTTTATTTTATACTATTTTATTCTATGCCTCTTCTGCTTGTTCTACTTTTGATACCCAAAAATTTTGTATTGAACATGTATAATTGCATTGAAGATATCAAGGAAGAGTCAGAGTGTTTGACAGCTAGGTGTAAAGAGTTGTGATTTTTGGTACCCAGTAATGTATTTGGAATGTGGGGATATTAATTTTGCCCAGTTAATCCTGCAAAAATTACTAGCAACACAGATGTCTGTCTCCATCTCCTGATCTATCAATTCCCTGAGATCGATGGGTTGGATTATACCTCCAGAACATCATCTTTCCAACTGTCAATAAACTCATAAAGGTAATACTGTATCATAATACACAGCCTACTGGTTTCTTCAGAATTTTCTTGATATTCATAATTCTAGAGAAAGTTCGATGGCCAGAGAAATGCAGAAATGTCTGGAGTACTAATTACTATCATAGGATCATTCTATGGTTGGAAGGGATCTCACCATGCAATCTAGTACCTAGCCAAGAGGTTAATGTTTATTGAACCTCTGAACTAAAACTGTAACTCCAAATAATGTGTTAAAACTCAATGAAGACAGTGCTTGCCTTATACCCATAAGCTACAAAGCCAGAGAAATAACCTAATACATTAAAATTAAAAGATGGTGTTAATACATGAACTGATGAAATAGCAAAACATGTAAGCTGGGCCACTACGAGTAATCAACAGAAATAAAGCACTGCTAACAGAAAATCAGGACACTGCAGGTAGGAGATATCACAAGAGAAGGCACATTGTGAAAGGCTGCACACAGTGGGGCAGGATGAGAAGTGATGCTGAGGGAGGAGAGATAAGTTGAAATCTTTCATTGCCTATCTACACTTGAATTGTTCACCTCTACTTGAAGCACCTCAAACAGCTGTATAGATCGGAAAAGTTTGAAAACAACCTTCACCCTAATGGTGAATTAAAACTAAGTTCAGGTTTTTTGAGTTGCTGAGCATCTCAGAGGAAGTGTTCAGGGCCTTAAACCCCCAAGTCCTCAGAAACGACTGGTATATTTCACCTCCCAGAAACTCCCCAGTTTACTGCTTCTGCGATGTGACCTGCGTTGTGCCTGTTTATTCCCTCCCTCACATGTCAATTCCTCCCATATTATGGAGGGTCTCCCAGATGAGAAGGATCACCCACCATATATATCACCAGCCTGGTGTGTCCAAACGCCTCCTGATTTGCCACTGGCATCTATTATACTGTTACACATCAACAATGCAAACATCTCTAGCATCTTCAAAAACTGAAAACCGAGGACAGTGTGAAACAAATGGAAAATAACAACAAAATATGTATTAGAGAGCAGCAAATGCAGTGATTGTGTTGGGAAAGTTCACATTTAATTTATTAAAATTCTTCTGCTTTTTCATATACAGGGGAGCTGCTGTGGAATTCCCTGTGCACTGCACCAGAACTCTACGGCAGCTGGGGCTGTGTTGCAGAGGATGAGAGCTTGTCTAGCTGTTGTGGTGCCTTGAGACCTGCTCTTTATCAAGGCAGTGTCAATGGAAGCTTTTACTGCCCGATGCAGCTCTTACCATCTGGGGAAACCATTATTCTGAAAGGTCCACCTCCCAGCCCTTAACATACAGTTAGAAACAAATTTTGCTCCTGTAAAAAGCTCTTTCTCAGCAGAACTGAGGTACTACTGCATTATATGGTGTGTCTGTAGAATTTAGGAGGGTCCAGCATGGGCATGACAATATGCTGCCATCCTGAGTAAAACATCTGGGACTCTACAAATTTAGCACCTGGAGAGGAAGAACTATATGTGAAGCCTGTGGCTCACTAAACCCCAAATCACACTACACCACCATATCTCTAAGACTGACATGGACCATGAAATCTATTCTGCAGCCGTCACTGGCATTAGAAGAGTTATAAAGTAGTAATCCACACAGGAACCTCAAGAACCCCAGGTTTCTCTGTATGTCTACCAAATACCTCCACAAAAGCAACATTTTAGGCTTAAAAATTACTAAAAGAAGGATAGGTATTCTTCCACCTTTTACTTTTTCGATGTATTAAAGAAAACCTAAAAGTCCTCTGATAGCTCACTATACTTCAAACCCCCTTAAAAGTTTCAAAACCCCTTGGAATTTTAGGTCCTTGATTTGCCATCTCTGAAAATCCCCGACAAAGCCAAAATGCACCAGTACCCACCACTCCTAGGGACAGATTCCTCTTGATGTGCATCCATGCGTTCATTCTGCCTGTAAGGGCACCACTAGGAGTGCTTCCATCAACAGTGTGTGTCTGAGGCTGGCAAGGCTGAAAAGGGCATTTTTGAATGCATGGAGGACTTTGCAGAAGTTTGGAATCTTTCACCCTTCAACAAACAACGAAGCAACAGGGCTATTGACACAGCTGCCTGAGCAAAGGACAGGAGCCACTGCTGCCAATATAGTTTCCCCTCCAGAGGCAAGTAGAGGAAGAACTGCATTGGACATAATTAGTTTTGCAGTAGAAAACAAATCAATTGAAAAAGCAAGTTTTCAATCCTCTGTCTAACACAATAACAGGAAGCATAACATTGATTTTGGTTTGAGGTAGATCGGTCTCTGCCACGTGGTATGTGCGGAGCTTGGTTGTTTTATTTATTTTTTCACAACCAGAAGGTGACAACTTCAGATAAGTTAAGGCTGTTTATTAAGCCCTTCCTCTGTACCTGCCAAAGGTGCTCCTAGAGATGGATTTAACCATCAAAATCCCAGAGACTGTGGCCCTCAGCCCACAAAGAAACATAATAAGGATCCCATATTCCTCTCAAGGTATGACATCCCTTAGTACAGCAGTCAAATTTCATTAAACAATCGTTCCAACAGAGAGGTAGCTAGCCCCTGCAAAAATTCCTCTCTGTGCCGGTTTGAAAATGGTGCCGGCCACGTGGCTGAGCTTTTGTCTTCCCTTCTCCTTCCTCCCGAACCACAGGAAAGAGTTCCAACACGTCCTGGGAAGGGAAGCGATATTCAGACACGCCTCTGTGAATAAGCTTATAAAAAGGGGCGTTTCGAGACACTCCCTCTCTGTTCAAGCTGCGGTGTTTTTGAAATCAGACGAGCCACGGGACTTCTGAATTTCCGCCCCCCGGAACTGAAAGAATTTTTCATCGGAAAAGAATGTCCGCAGTACCTCCACACGCTGGAGCAGTAAAAAAAGATTCCTTCTGCGAAGCAGGTTTAGCCCGGCAAAGGGTGAAATCGGCTGTAAGCCCCAGACGCTGCACAGAGTGGACAGATACCGATGGCAAAGGGGAATCTGAAACTGGTTCCAGATGCTCGGCGCAGAGCTTTCCGCAGATGTGGGGAAACCCACAGGCATTCCCTGGAGGTTCCAGTCAGTGTCCCACAGTGCAGATGGGGAGGGCAAGCTTGGAATTCTGCCCTCAGTAAACTCGAGTCCCCTATCAGCTACCCCGGAGAAGGAAGGACTCCATTACTGCATAGAGATTTGCCCAGGAGAAGTTTTCTTGGACTGAAAACTTTGTGATGGACAGAAACTCATTTCCTCTCCGCCCCCCCTCCCCACCCCCCTGCCACCGGCAGTGCGACCGCATGGCTGGTCCTTTGCTTGCAAGTGGGAGATGTGGGTCTAAATGGGAGACTGTATTATGTTTGTATATGCTTATTTATTTATTTATCAATCTCTCCCTCTATCTCTCTCTCTTTTCCAGTCCTGCTTGACTTTTTAATATTATTTACTTTTGGGCTTTTCACTATTAAAACTCTCCTGGTCTCACCCTTTACATTAAACTTGTGTTTGTTTTTCCTTTGCCTAAACAAAGCCTTGAATTCAAGCTGTAACGAGCTGCTAAGCTCCCGTGTGGGTTTGCTGGGTTTACATTCCAGCCGAACCCCTGCCTTCCCAAAACCTTTTTGGTTTTAACAGCCACGTAGTTTTAACCCGTGACACTCTCCGTTCTTTTAATGATGAGACATGAATGCTCAACCTTTTTAATAAACTTGGTCAACATTACAGTTTGTTGGTTTTTTCCCCCCAGCATATCCCAGAAGGCTGACAGATTCAGTTATTTTAACTAGACAGGAAAGCAATCATGAACTACAGAGGAGCTTAATTCTGGTCCCATGTTTGGCAATGACTTGGTTCACATATCTAGGAGCTGTTCTCGATGGGATTCTTATCTAAAGTAGCACCTGAAGGATCACCCAGTGTGTAGGGGTAAATCATATGTTGCAAATATTCGGGGTGGACGATACCACAATCTATGTGTGCACACAAGGCCTTTATTAAGATACAACTGCAGCAGATGGCTGCAGCCCCTACACACGCAACTTCTAAGTGCTAACTGCTAACTAACTGCGCAGTTTCTTCCTTATCACATCTATTTATAGTTTCTAAGTTATCTTACGTATTCTGCCTGGATTGGTTTCAAGTTCACTGTCCTGCCCAGAGATGAGCTGTCTTTCCAATCACCCATTGACACAACCTCTCTGTCTCCTCCTAAATAACACACCTCCTGCTGCTGACTGACAGCAGGCTTAGCTGGGCTGCTTCCTGGACCGGCCGGAGGGTCACGCCCACAACCCAGCACCAGCCTTTCGCAAAGTTTCTCTCAGCAGCTATACAATGGCAGTAATATTCTGCCACACAACTTCACCTCTCCTCTTGCACTCTCCCTGTCTCACTGCTCTTCAGCTGCCTTCATCCCATGACAAGGACAGGGACATTCACTCCAGTCTAGTACCTTTTTCTTCTTCTAAGTCTGTATCAATATTTTGGAAGATTTAATCAGAAGAGGAAGCACAGAGCAGGAGAGATCAATAATTGATTATGCAGTTTCTTCCTCTCTCTAAGTGAGTGATTCACATCCACCATAGCAGTTTAGTGATTTCCGCCAAGGTCCTGTGGATCTCCAGCCTAAATAAACTTCTGCTATCTGAGAGACTGGAAAGTAGAGGAGTTGGGGACAAGGAGCGATCAAATGTATTCATTTTATCATTTACAATTTAAAAAAAAAAGAAGAAAACATCAGATGTAACTGCAAACATAGTGTAATTACATCTCCAATGAGCAATTCAGCTGTTTCAGAAAAAAATATCCTTACAATGAATGTGGAGTTAGTCGAGAACATAAGACTGTACATTACAGAATATCACAGACCAGTATTAAAAGATGAGACTGATTATTTCCAGAGAGCACTAGAGCACAAGACTACGAAAGAAGCACACACAATGCCACCACGGCATTAAATCATCAGCATGCAGCGTGAATCAAGACGAAGAATTTTTAAAATTTTTTGAAAATCGAAAAGAACTCTCCAATACAAAAGCGTACCTGAAACTAGTCTGTTATTTAATGCATACTATGAACTATGTGAGGGCACAACAAAGATCCTTTCAGGTTGATGCCAAGCTTCTATTCAGAATGCAAGGAGCAGGAACTCTCTTTGCTGCTGCCTCTCTTCTTCCACTGTTCAAGGTCTTGCGAAAAGAGGAGAAATAAAACTGGTCTTAAGGCTGACACTGAATATGCAAGACAAGCAAAATCAGGCGGGGGGTGGGGGAGCACAAATAATGATGGTTTATTTGCAAGAACAACATTTACAGGTTCTTTTTGGTATTGCCTTTGATAAATTAACTGCAGAGCTATGGCTTATTTACCAGAGAGACCGTACAGGTCTGACACCAAAAGCTTACAACCTGTCTGTTACAGTCTGGCTATGTGATAAAATAAGCCCGCTAATGCACAAACAGTACATTAGGAGTAAGTAAAATCGTCATCACTACCATACAAAATACAAAATACCTGGGGACGATAGCATCACTCAGCAAAGACTGAGGTGGGGAATCTCACCCACAGGGCGTCCCAAGTCAGAGGGTGGAGGGGGGAGCGAATTTGTCAATCCATCTGTCGGTATGATGTCGAGTCTCCTGTCCCAATTTGGGGTTGAAATTGGGGGCATATTTATACCCAGTTTTTACATGACATCATTGGTGTAGACGGGCATGTGGGGGTGACTGTAGACAAGCTTATTGTTTATGTTAATGGCACAAAGTCCGTCAATTTCCACCTGCATGGGTGGAGGTAACAACTCGTTTTGTCCAGGGCAGAAAAATGGAAGAATACCACCGGACCTCTGCCTAGCTTCACACTCCCCCAGGACATTCAGAAAACACCAGATAGGGATCCAGTGATAGTTGTAGCTCTGACTGTCACCTTGCCTAGCAATGAGTTTTATCGACAAAAGCTCGCAGGCATCCTGCTGCAGACAAGTACATGTCTTAGTGACCTGGACTTTGTGCTGGGACTGTCCTCTCTACACAAGGACTTTGCTCAGGAGCAATGTCCCACCACTGAAACAAATGCAGAAAGTGAATACTGAAGAAATAGTCTTGTTCAAACATGCAAACTCCTGCAGTGTTACCAGCCACTTGGGATCTTCACTGGTTCCTGAACAGTCACAAAGGCAACATGTTCATTACGAGAGTCTGTCTCTCCTTTTAACACCTGGAAAAATCCCACGTGCTCTAACCTCCAGTGCCAGTCCTGACTTTGTTCCCCTGTTTGCTGCAGCCCATATTTCTTTGCACAGCCCTGGTGAAGGAAAAACAACCAGCTATGGCTTCCTGCAGGATTCTCCCATTTGCTAATGAGAAGACAGGCCAAGTTACAACTCCCTTCTTGTCACACAACTGCTGAAAAAACAGATGCCTATTTATATAACACGATTTCTCAAGTGGCCTGTCACAGCTCTTGCCATCCCATAATTCTACTTGAGTTTATGAAAGCCCAGGCACTTCCTAATATATAAAGCAAAGACATATATCAGAGTACACGAACTGTATTGAGCTGTCCCTATATTTGTATGCATATTGTAATAATAAAAGCAGTGTAAAAAATACATTTTCTAGATTATTTCCTGTTAGCTATGCACTTCCAGAAAGTTATCAATAGGCCTGTGAATAACAATGCCATGCGCATCACACACCAAGAGCAGCTCCTGCTGACTTCTCACAGCAATTATGATCAGGACAGCTCCCTTTTTTTTTAATCTAACAACTTCTCCTGATTCTTTCGGAGGTAGGCAGTGTGATAGACAAAGTCTGCAGGAAAATGTTCTCAGTGATTTAGGTCTTGAAACTTTAGAGTAATACCCTGAACATGCCTTGCATTAGACCTTATCTAGATGCAAAACGTTTACACTTAAAAAAAAGGAAAACCAGAATATCTGTTCTCTGGGAGATTCCAGTACCTCTTTTTATTCCACATCAGATTGATTTCCAAATACTCCATTTAGACTTCATCTACTTATTTCCTAGTATTTCCACAGGCTAGAAATTAAGCTAATAAATGTTTTGCTTTAACTCTTTTAATGAAAATAACCAAGCATATCAACATACCTAATATCAAAATACTTAATCTAGCTATAGACTAGACTCCAATCTTTTGTCCAATGTCCAGCATAAAGCTGTATTTTTCTGAAGTGGCACAATGCTTCCTGGGATTTGTGATTCCTAGGTATTGTAGTCCCCAATACACCATGTTGCACCTCTTACAACAATGCATTTGCAGTTGTTTAATTGTAGCGAGGAACAGTAATGAGTAATGTTGAAAACTGCCCTGCACTGTGGCAAAGTAGTCTGGTGCCTGAATAATTCCCAAAAGATATCCAGTGCTAAACTCTCTCACCCTCGTTCCACTTTGAACATCTTGGTGAAAAAAAAAAAAAAAGAAAAGATTCTTAATCAGGTTTGATACCAAATTATATATTTATTTAGTTACAAAAAGCCACTTTGAAATTTCAACCTCTGTCCATAAAGAAGTTACTGGAAACTGTTGCCTTATCTAATTTTTATTTTTTATTCATATTATGATCTATTTTAATACTGCGTGCCCCCCCCCCCCCCAAAAAAAAAATCAAAAACCACACACAGAAAAAACCCACACTGTTGATGCTCAGGAAAAGAGTGCTTGTGGAGCACTTATGCATAATTCACGTGCTTTTATTTCTCGTTAACAATGAACACCACAACAGCTAGTGACCTGTTTTGACTAGATCACTCTTTTCAGGCACTCTTGCAAGATGCACATGCAGAGCACCTTGTGCTGGCTGACCTTAACCACTTCTGCGGTGGAAACAGCACTAAAAAAAAAATAGCTAAAAAAAAAAAAAAAAAAAAAAAATTTCTTCACAGATTCCTTTGTCAATCAGAAATTACACTGGAAAGTCAAGTGTGGGAGTGGACTTAAACCACGGCTTTGTGCTGCAGATTCATCTCTCACTCACATCTACACAGCCATAATAAAACGACAAGAAAAAAAATATCCAAAAAAAAAAAAAAAAAATCGCAATTTCTTCACAGATTCCTTTGTCAATCAGAAATTACACTGGAAAGTCAAGTGTGGGAGTGGACTTAAACCACGGCTTTGTGCTGCAGATTCATCTCTCACTCACATCTACACAGCCATAATGGAATATCCTCAATAAATAACTGTTCCTCTTTAAATTTGCCTCTAACAGCTTTATGGAAATATGGATCAAGTTTGAGAGGGCTTTTAACATCCCATTAAAAATTAACCTCCTGTTTTATTGATTAGGCCATTTGCAATGTAGTTGACTTTGCAGTTTGGGAGGTTGGGTTTATTTTATTTTTGTTTAAAAGAAAACCCTACATGGATGCATTGTTTGTCTGTTGGTCAAGTGAGAACTTTGTTGAAGCAAAGCATAATTTGATAGGGTTTAATTCCTCCAGCACTAAAATAATACTATTGTACAAAGGCTTCAGATTTTTTTAGGAAAATAAAGACACATCAGACACTTCAGTGAAAAGTTTTTTTTAAAAAAAGTGAGCACCCTCAAAGAATGGAAGATCCAATACCAACCAGCATGGTTATCCTCAGGAATCATGATTTACAGAAATTTCTCCAAAAGAAAAGCAGGAAATAAAGAATATGGCAGTTTCAAGTTAATAACACTCCTGTTTCTGCTACACCCCCAAAATTTTTAAACCTTTTATAAACCATTAGCAGAAAAATGGGTAAAACTGTTTTTCTTCTAACCACGCTGAGCTCAGAACAAAGGCAACTTTAAGTAGGCATACATTTACTGGAGGAAGCAGGGAAGGGCTGTAACTTTCTCCACACAGACACCTTTCTCAAGTGTGCACCTTATTAAGCTCTCTCCTTTCTGGCTGCATGGACTTCCCATCCAACACTGATAAAGGTCACACAAATACTCTCCCTTTCCCAAGATCTCAGCCCAATAGGCAATGTCCAGATCCCAAGCAGCAACTGAAAAGAAGCACTCCCTGGTGATCCCTGTCATAAAAATGTCAGCAGTAATAAATACAGTATAGTCCAAAGAATACAACCATCCTTTTAAAAATAGTCCTCAAAACATGTTGAATTACCACATGACACAAACTCTAATCTGCATGGTTGTTTAGAACAGTTATGTGAAATACAAAAGCAGAAAATTACAGGTAGTTAGACCACCTGAATGCCAGTAAAAAACAGTAAGCAAGATTTAGATAGATTTTTTTTCCAGACCCTTTATTAGTCTCTCAATGATTGAATAACATGAATGTAAAGTTTGAAGTGTCAAATAGCTAAAGTGTTTTAAGTTTTGAGATTATCATGATTGATAAATTGTTAAAATGTGAATAAAAAGTTAAGGGAACTCGGAATGGTGAGAATGAGTCTGTCTAAAACTTGAGATCAAAGAATAAATCTTGTTTTATGATGTAAAAAAGGTTTTTGGCTTTAGGAACTCTGGTGATTCAGCTTAAGAAAGAGGGAAGTTTACCAGCTGTCTTTTCTCAGAGATTATCTAAACAATTTTCCCGTAGGCAGCACCTGGATTTGCTGGATGTCCAGCTAACATTAGGTTTACTGTAGGAAAAAAAGGTACCGCTCATTTTGTCCCAGTACTCCCTCTTGCCCTGTTGCATATACTGCCATCACAGGCTCTGCTAGGGAAGTACTGGGTATTTTCACAAGCTGGAAAACATGTGGGAATAGATAGCACATGTGTGATTAGCAGACCTCAACAGAACAGCTCTGATTTTTCCTGTCCTAAAAGGCCTGATGATTGCTGAAGAAAAAGAGGGAGTATGTTAGTATGTTAGCTTTAGTTCTTTCTCCAAGTTTCCATTTTACTGGAAAAATGAATATATTCATGTTGTGGATTAGGCCCATCCAGCTGCCACTAAACACTATGCAGCCAATCGCTCACTCCTACCCCAACCCCCACGGTGGGATTGGGAAGAGAAAGTATAACAAAAGGCTTGAGATTCAAGAGAAGGACAGGAAGGGCTCACTCACCAATTATGGTCACTGGCTAAACCAGACTCAGCTTCACAGAATCAAAGAATATTTTGGTTGGAAGGGACATTTAAAGGTCATCTAGTCCAACTTCCCTGGAGTGAGCAGGGGAATGACATCAATTTAATTTAAACATAACCATCAATTTAACAATCACATCAGAGCAGGATAATGAGACACGCAACCAAATCTTAAAAACACTTTCCCCCCACCACTGCCCTCTCCCTGGGCTCAGCTCTGCTCCCAATTTCCCTACCTCCTTCTCCCTGAGCGGCATAGGGTGGCAGGGAATGGGGGTTGTGGCCAGTTCATCACGTGTTGTCTCCGCTGCTCCTTCCTCCTTGGGAGGAGGACTCCTCACACTCTTCCCTGCTCAGCGTGGTGTCCCTGCTATGGGATACAGTCCTCCATGAACTTCTCCAAAGTGAGTCCTTCCCACGGGGCAGCAGCTCTTCACAAACTGCTCCAGCATAGGTCCCTTCTACATGGTGCAGTCCTCCCAGCAATGGACTGCTCCAGCACAGGCTTCCCTTGGAGTCAAGCTTTCTCCAGGCTCATTCACCTGCTCCAGTATGGGATCCTCTTTGAGCTGCAGGTGGGCATCTGCTCTACCATTAACCTCCCCAGGCTGCAGGGGTTCAGCCTGCCATCTCACCATGGGCTGCAGGAGAATCTCTCCTCTCTCATACCTCCCCCCACTCCTTCTTCACTGACCTCTCTTTCCACATAGTTATTTCTCTCACATTTCCTCGCCAAAAAGTTGCCCAGCACATTTCTCCCCTCTTAAGTATGCTATTGCAGAAACAATTTCACCATCACTGATTTGCTTGGCCTTGACAAGAGAGGCAGGTCTAACTTGGAGCTGGGATTTCTTCTAGAACTTTTTTACAGAAGCAATCCCTGTAGCTTCTGCTACCAGAATCCTGCCAGGCACAACCCCAGCAGAACTGAGCAAACTGCTTTTCTCATTAAATAGAGCCTTTATTCTCTATTTCATGAATGTATGTGTATATATATCAAAATGTTTATGTTTACTTTCAACATACACATCACATATGTATGTTTTATACATACATTTATATATGTGTGGATTTTCTTTTAGATCCTCCTCAAAGCTTTACTGTATTTGTTTACAAAGAAAAAGCTGTATGTGAAACACATATCTAATAGCCCAGGGGTGATGTGACCTCGTGACTTTCTGTAGCATTTCCACCTTCTGGTTGGATTCCCATCTCAGCAGAATGAGAAAGCAAATACCTTTCAAAATAAGCCCCTTTCTCCTTTTCCATAACCCTCCCGAGAATCAATAACTTCTTGAGGCTTCCTGGCCCAATACATTTATTTCCCCTTCTCTGTAACAACTGGCACCACAAGTCTTGGGAGATGGCTCTGTCCTCTAAAAGAAACAATGCACTACCTATCTATATGAGCAGTTCTCTACATGCAAAATAAACACATGCCTGAGAGATAATAAACATCATCTTTCCTTTCTTTCTCACCCATAACCCTAGCAAACTTCTCTTCTGGGTCCAGGTGGGCTTGTTCAGGGAGACCACCAGTGTAGCTGAAAAGATCCATCGTTAGCGATAGTGCTTTACTGGCTAAAAGTCCCATCTGTTTCACCAGTCAGAAGCACCTGTGCCTTTTCCTTCATTCGTTATGTGCCTAGTGACAGCAACAAATGACACAGTACAAGGCTGCTGCTCTCCCTCCCTAACTGCGGAGAGGGGATGGGAAGGCAGAACCAAGAGCAGACATTCCCCATTCAAATAGTTTTTTTTTTCCCTGGCACCTGAGCAAAGGGAGAAATATTAACAAATCCCAATGCTAAGCTGTAGGCTCTTACTTTATAGACAACGGGAAAAGTTTTGAACTTCAAGACTGCCAAATGAACATATAAATGTCCCTTCAGGAGACCAATCTAGTGCCTGGCTAGTGTGGAAGCAAAGGAAGGAGAAGCTTACACCACCAAAAGGATTTTTTGTTCATAACACACTCCTTAAATCAAATGTCCCTGTTCTCTGTACATCTCTAAATTACATTTTAAACTGACAGTCCCTTCCACATTGCTGCTGCTGTGCTAACAGGCACTTTCTTAGGAGACCCTGAAATTGCAGGGAGGTGACCCACATTGCTTATTATGAGTTGCTTACACTGTACAATGATTGCATTGTTGTCAGAAGAATAGTGTTGCAACCATCAAAGCCCCCTGGTTCAAATGGCTCAGAAACAAAGCCCTCCACCTTACAAAGATTTGAATGATTTGTTCATAATTCTGCACTTTCATATGTGAAAGATACACATGGTTGTATCAGGAGCAGGCTCATAGGATGCAGCACAACTCTGCTTACAACAGCGACAAAGTTCCTATGAATATTAAGGATTCAGGAAGAAGTGTTAGAGGTGTGGAAGATACTGTATATGATACAGAATGATACTGGAAATCTTGCTAGCTGCATGTGGGTGTTAGCACGTCAGCATTGGCTACTGCTTAAATCATGCCACAGCTAAGGGACGATTCTATTTAGCAGTCATGTAAATAACTAAACTGAATATATGTTATTTCTTTTTAAAAAACAAACCCTCTGTTATGGGTTATACAACACTGACATTGAAAACCTCCAGAAGTTAAATTGTTTGTAGCAACAGTAATTGTAATTAATAAGGCTCTGCAAATCTTGGCAAGTGAAAAATAAAGAAGTCTCTTGAAAGACACTAATAACCTCAGGCACAGAGAAAGTGTGGCTGTGGGCCAGTACACAGGCCCCACAGTCACAGCCAAACCAAGTGCATTCCAACTGCCCTGGCCTGTTTTCAGGATTTGCCACTTTTGTGGTGAAACGCTTGCAGGTACTGAGTCGTTAGGATATAGGAGAGCACACAGACATTGTCAGCGCGTAACACAGGAATTTTTAACGTTAGGCTTTCTTTTATACATAAAAGATTTGTGATAGAGTATTAACCAATTTCAGCGAGCATAAGAATACTGTCTAAAAAATTTACTGACAACAAGAGTAATATGAAACAAAATAGTCTGAAATCATTGCCACAAAAAATCTAACTCAAAGAACGCTACTAGTGAAAGATTTTCTGATTCCCTATCTCCGAATAATTCAACACCTCCAAAGGAGGAAGGCTGAGTCTATTTAGTGCTGAAAACACGAGAGAGTTAGGGAAATACACAATGTAACACTGTTGTGTTAATCTTTTGCCATAATTGGCTTGTGGTCTACCCAGGTAGAGGTGCAAGTAGCACACTGATATGTTTTTCTTCTAAGAGAACAGGGCACTTGTGAAACATATCAGAGGCAGAAAATGAGGTAATCCCTCTTACTCAGCTCACCAAGTTCAACACTTGGCAAACCACCATTCCTAGGATGCGTAGCAGGAAAATGTAGCAGAATATTTCACATCCACTTGCCACCCTTGAACACAGCTGCAGAGTCTGGACAACAGTGTCTGAGACTCTCAGATACAGGAGAGGAAACACTCACTGAAAGAAATACCAAATGTGCAGCAGATCCTAAACCTCCTAATTTCTGAAATCTTAGTGACACCATGGTTTATGTGTAAGTTCTGCCCTTCCTCCTGCTTCTGCAATAAATTTCTCTTCTCCACTGTGTTTCAGAAAGTCACGAAAAACAGAGTCTTTTGTCACTTCTCTGAACTGCATTGCTATAGTAAATTACATTTATGGACATTCATTCTATTTCAAGAATTTTCATCTACAAAACATGATATTGACATTTGGGGGGGGAAGGGGCAGGTGGGGCAGAGGAGGAGGTAAAAGCAAAAAAGAATGTTCCAGCAGCTCTTTATTTTGTCCTAATTACTTCCCAGATCAAATCAGTTTCCTGGATGCTATCTAATATACTATTTCCTTCTTTATTTCAGACTAGCATCAATAATTGTCTGGGTACTGCAGATTTTGATACATGGGCAGAAGGAAAATATTGTTGTGATTAAATCAGGAGATGCATAAGTGAGAAGGAGCTTCCAAGAAGCAGAATTAGGATTTGCTCCACCACCTTTCTTAACAGAAAAATTCTCAGGCTGTCTACAAGACTCTTAGTACCTGAGGGTGGGGCAAAGAGGATGGAGAAGCTGGAATAGACGAACTTTGTTGTAGATTGCTGTTTAGTGGTAGTTAGGAGACAACTGAGAATCATTTCCATTACCGAAAAGATGAGTACTACCACAAGACTCAATCCAGAAAAAAAAAAAAACCCAACCAAAACCCCAAAAATGAACAACAACAACAAAAAGAGAAGACTTTAAAAGGACAGCTTCATTATAAGGAAATTTATGTTCTTTCCTTCACAGATTAGAAAGGACAAAATGTCATAATCTTGCATTTGACACACTGTCCTTTTTTATCTTTAAACAAACACCTTTGGTTTTTAAAAATTATCACTATGTACAGAATTCAGAAACGCTAATCATTAGATAAAAAATAAGGAAGAAAACAGATAATGGAGTGAAATAAGCTGGAAGGAGATTCATTTGGGGAATTAATTTACAATGCCAAAAATATAATTACCAACTGATTAACACATTTTTTTCTCCCTCTTATGGGCATTTATTTTTAATTTATTAATTTCAATGCTCATTATACCTTGATTACGCTCTCTTTTCGAAGGAAATAAGATTTGAAGTGTTTCTATTTTTTCCCCATTTTATTGTTTTCATACAGCAATTGTATGTCATATACTTGAATCTGTTTGTACTTTCTCTCACTTGAGGTTCTATTTTGAGTTGACTGTATTTGGGGGGAACAAATATGTTTAAGGGCATTTGGTTGCAAATCGGTCACAGAATGATAAGAGCTAATTTAAAGTGGTACTCCCATCTGCTATAGGTTGCAGTGTCCTTGTGGCATTGCCAGTGCTCTGTGCAGAGCAAGAAAGGAGCAAATAACAAAGTTTACCCCTAAAATGCTCTAAATTTGTAGGTGGGTTTCCTAAGAAGAAAGGTATTTCCCTTGCTTTGTAGAAATACTCACCTGTCCTAGATCAGTCCCATCTGTCATATCTATCAGCTCTTCCACAAAGCCCATCGTTGTTATTGCCATGAAGCAACTGAAGAAAATGTGAGAACTATACAGGCAAGACAACCTAGTTTATTGGTTTTGTTATTTTGAACAAGCTGCCTATGGTTTTGTTTATATTCCAATCATTTGGAAACACCCTGGCACCCTACTGAGTATTGGAACAAGATTTGTGTCAGGGTGGACAAACCTCTCTTGGGCAGCAGGCTCTTAGAAAGTTACTATCAGCAGAATTGTTTATATACAGTTTTGCAAATTGGAATAAAAGCAATAAAAGTAATTCAAATTACATTAACCAGAAAAAAAAGTATCATAGAATCATACAACCATATAATTATTTAGATTGGAAAGGACTTTTAAGATCATCGAGTTCAATCACAAACCTAACACTGCCGAGCCCCACTAAACCATGTCCTTAAGTTCCACATACACACATCTTTTAAATGCTTCCAGGGTTGGTGAGAAAGAAGCCGCATTATTTGCCATAGATGAACTTCTTCACACATACACAAATATCTCAACTATAGCTCTGTTGATGTATGTTGTTTAAGCCCTGTAACATATTCAAAGATGAAACTTTTCATTTATTTGAAGACTTCCCTGGCAGGTTGTAGAGAAAGCCTGCATTTGCCCTCCAATTTCTAGTATGGCTTTTCTACAACAGAGGACAGAGATCATGATTGTCTTTCTGTCTCCACATGAAGCTCGCAGAACTTGGGACTAGTATGGAAAGGTTATCGTCTGTCAACATGAATGTTTCCTTTCCTCACACTACTGCACAGAGTAGTGCTTGTCTTTGTGCAATCACAATTGCACCTAATACGCAGACTTTACAGATCAGCTCCACAAAGAACCATGACCTTAAGTACAAGAGATCCCTGACTTTTTAACGCTTTTTTTTTTAAAGTAGAAAGCAAGCATTCTACTAATCTGACTTCCAGTTTTCACTTTTTCGGACTTCTCAAGAGCACCAGCAACATACGTCTGACACATTTTTAAAGGAGAAAGTTGAACTTAGAAAACAACACCCTTCAGACCCTGAACATGGTAAGACTTAAGGTAAATTTATTAGCCAGTAATCTTGCTTGTGTCTTTAAATCTGAGTTCTTAAATTCATTCTATTTTATGGCAACTATTATACTTCAGGATTACTATTACTATTTATATGAAATAGCTAGGCTTTTCTGGAATCTTGCTAAGTTGTTTGCCTCAATAATACCTTGAAGCAGCAAGGTCCATAGGTTAATCGCATGCTTAGCAGAGAAGTAGTGCCGCTTAAGTAGCTACCTGCTTATTCCTACTTTTCTGGTTGGGTGTTTTTGAGAGAGTAAGGAAGAGTACCTGGCTTCAGTACTGTGCCTGCAGTTATTCTTTTGAGACAGAATCATCAGAAAGGATAACAATTATTTTCTTAATAGCAGAGATTATTTACAGATAAAGATACTAGAGCAAATATTATTTCAGCTATAATCTTTCATACTTTTCTATGGTTTTCAGGGGATTAAAAGGCTGTAGATGTTAGGGACATATTTAAGACACTAGAAATTCAGAGCCTGGTATAGAAATCATAAGCGATATCTTGGCTGTATAAAACCAGTATGAGTTGTGCCGTTAACTTCATTCCACCAGGATTTCCTTCACCTCATTAGCTTCTACCTTTGGAGTCTATTCTATATCAACTGTCAATTCATTCAAAAGGACCACAACTCACAACTTTCAGGTGCACACGTGACATAGAAGCCCAAGTCCCATTATCAAATATAATGCAGGAGTTGAGTTCACATATGCCTGTCCAGAATCAGATTTTCCAGCCTGGATTTGTATCCAAGGTGTCGGGTTGCAATAGATGTTCTCATCCCTGCCTTTTACTTTAGTGGGTTTTTTCCCCTCACCTGCGTCACATATTTGACATTTATATAACTTTAAAAATATATTATTTAAATT